>NC_133364.1:44086106-44124679 GCF_049309525.1 Garra rufa | reverse complement strand
TGTACGGAAATAAAGAAAAGGTGTATTACTTGCATAAAAGTGAAATAATGTCCCTCAGGGGAAGCATGTACAAGGGGCAGATGAGCTAATACTGCAGAAAGAAAAGGGAATATCGGTCATTCATCATTTTGATTGGCAACTCTTTAAAATACATCCAAACAACACAGAAAAACTCTTAAAGTGATGAAAAGATGAAAGGTGTTCACAGTACAATCATCACATTTAAATCATAGAGTAAAAAAATAAAAACAAGTGAGTCCACTGAGACGGAGCATGTTGTTGTTGCACATAAAATATTAATGTTTAGAACAGTGCACACTATGATATGGGTTAAAATGAGAGATGAAAGAGGCCATTTATTTCCAAAGCAGAGCCAGTGCATGATGGTGTCGATATATAAGCTGCAATCAGCAGCATCCACAACTGAACTTGTTTTTGTGCAAGTGCACTTACTAAAAGAAGGCAGACTGTACAAAACGGATGAAACTAAAATGTTTTGTTTATTATTGAGCTGAAGTTTATTACAGTTAATTTAAGACTAAGTTAATTTACAGACATTGCATTTTATTGCTCTAATCGCATCTTCAGTTTTCATGCCTCCTGCTGCAGGACTATGGTGTTCACACATGTGATCAGGAACCCTGTGCATCTTCATCTCCTGGTGTTTTTAGAGTCAGTAAAGAGGTCTCTTTAATAGGGCTTTCTCACCGCATAGTTGTAGGAACTCTGTTCTAGGAAATAGCCAGCAGGGATGTTCCTAGACAACAATTCCCCTGGGTTTTTCCAGGTTGAGTTGCTCAAGTGGCTAAGAAGGTCCGGTATTCTTATACAGTACAAGAGCGGCTTGATTAATGCCTCCTGCTGTTTGTTTTGGCCAGTGTGGTCCAACCCAGTGGTTCTCAACTCCAGTCCTCGAGGCTCACTGCTCTGCACATTTTGTATGTTTCTAAATCTGACACACTCAGGTCAGTTCATGAATCCTTCTCTTGATGAGCTGATGATCTGAATCAGGTACTTTAATTAAAGGAGAAATACAAAATGTGCAGAGCAGAGGGCCCCAAGGACTGGATTTGGGAACCACTGGTCTAACCTAACTGTCAGTATTAGTCAAATCCAATATCGTTCAACCTCTACTATTATCATGTAAATGAGCTATGTTTGCATGGCAACAATGTACTAATAATAAGACAACAACTTGTCAAAATGATCCCCATTCACATGGACTAAAAAAAGGCTGTATTATGCATGCCATTTCTAACATCACTGCTTTCACACATTCACATTTTTGTTTACTATAGTTTGCAACCTAACCTTGCAACCTATTTTCAAACCTATTTTCAAAAGCTTGTGTTTTCAGGCCTCCAAATTCAGGTTGTTGTGTAAATGAACAGCCAAAACTCAGAGACAGGGGTAGCTGCAGTCTGGAGCAATGGGTGTGCCAAAAACTAAAAGGGTACAACAGAAACTACTCCTAACCACACCCCCACACCCTGACAGACAGCTTTGTTGACCAATCAAAGACATTTTTTTTCCACCCGACCTGGCAGCATGCCTGAATTTTTTGTCATGCCTGTTGCTCCAGCCTGCAGTTATTCCTAGTTGCAGAATTCCTGAAAATTTTAGTTTTTAATTAAAAATGTGTCCTATGAACATTCCCTAAATATATTGATATCTGTTTTCTTGTGCCATTAAACTGCTGTTTTAAACTTTAATTTGTTTGCTTTTTCACCTTAGACCTAATGGCGCTGAAAGAGGAGCAAGAAGTACTTAATGAGATTGAAGAGGAAGATCAATATGAGAATCTTCAGAGTTTCAGTGAACAAGGAAACCTTAAAGTCCACATGAGTATTCACACTGCAAAAAAGCCTTTCAGCTGTCAACAGTGTGGAAAAAGTTTCACTCGTAAAAGAAGTCTTGAAGAGCACATGAGAATTCACACAGGAGAGTTTCCCTTCACCTGCTAACTATGTAGGAAGAGTTTCAATCGTAAAAGAGCTCTTGAAGAGCACACAAGAATTCACACAGGAGAGAGTACCTTTACCTGCCAGCAGTGTGGAAAGAGTTTCACTCGTAAAACAAATCTTGAAAGCCACATGGGAATTCACACTGGGGAGAAACCTTTTTCCTGCCAACTGTGTAGAAAAACCTTTACTCGTAAAGTAGAGCTTAAAAGGCACATGAGAATTCACACTGGAGAAAAGCCTTACATCTGCAGCCTTTGTGGAAAAAGTTTCGCTCAAAATAGAGACCTTGTAGTCCACATGAGAACTCACACTGGAGAAAATCCCTTTATTTGTCGTCAATGTGGAAGAAGATTCAATCATAGAGTAGGCCTTAACAGGCACATGAGAATTCACACTGAAGAGAGGACATAAACCGAACAAAATGAAAACTTTAAAGTCCATATAAAAATTCACACTAGGGCCATGAATGATCCAGTTCGAAGGCTTTTCCATTGATTTACTGTATTAAGTAACTGAACCATGGTATTTCATCCTAAATATGAAACGTATATGGAATTTTATTATATTAATGTAGGCATAACTTACTGCATTAAAGGGGACCTTTCTCCATTTGTTAACACTCCAACAGAAACTACTCCTAAACACTCCAATCGATTTCAGACCCTTAGATGCGAATTGAACTGAGACCAACTCGAGAGATGGTCTTTTGGCCAAAGGTACGGTTTGCAAAAAACGCATATTGTTAACACAATATTCCTGATGTAGTTTGGTGAATAGATGTCTCTGTACAAATCAACTGTTCATAATGGCTTCTTCTTCTTGTAGATCTCTACAAATTATTTGCTCACAACATACACTCAACTGTAAGAGACACAGCTGTGTGCTTTGCCAGTTTAAAATTTTTAAAGATCATTTTTTTGCATTTTTGCTTATATTTGACAGGACAGTAGTTAGACAGGAAGTGATGTTGAGGGGGGAGGGGGTTGGTTGGATCAGGAAACATCCACGAGCAGAGACTCAAGGCACAGGACACCCTAATTTTCAGCATAGGTGCATTTCCACAGTGAGAGAGAGAATCTAAAAACAAAAATCCGGAAATCACATTTGTATGATTTTTTAACAATTTATTTGTGAATTACTGTGTCTTATACTTATTTATTACAGTAATGTCTCTCACAGTGGAAATGCACCTATGCTGAAATGGTGAATGGTGCAAACAATAGGGCTGGGTATCGAGTTCGATACTTTTTAAGCACCGACCGAATCGTCTCGATACTATCGAGTATCGAAAAAATCTTTTTCGTTCAGTACCAAATTTCGATTCCCAAGGGTATAATCTTGTCAACGTCAGTGAGCTAGAAAACG
This sequence comes from Garra rufa, assembly GCF_049309525.1. Classification (NCBI taxonomy): domain Eukaryota; kingdom Metazoa; phylum Chordata; class Actinopteri; order Cypriniformes; family Cyprinidae; genus Garra; species Garra rufa. The sequence goes on along the minus strand of NC_133364.1, from coordinate 44,121,350 downwards.
TGCGCCATCCTTAACGTGACCGGATCAAATGCTCAAATTGGCTGCGGCGAGGCTGCCTTGAAAATCAATAGTTTACGGCGGTTATGCCCATTCACCCAGAGCTTGTCACATGTGAGGCTGTAATGTACACTACACTTTAAAGCAAAGGATGTTTAAACGATCAAAAGTATGGCTACATTATGCCAAGATTGATGGCAACAGCGTGCGATGCAATATCTGTAAAAAGGTTATCGCGACCAAGACTGGCAACACGTCAAATATGATAAAACACCTGACGGTACACAGAATTAATTTAAGAGCAGAAAGTTGCTCCATGTTTGACTGCAAGAAGATCACGCCGGCACAGTCATCATCATCCTCTGAGTATTTTCCTGACTCAGGGCCTCCAACAACATGCCCACCACGAGCGTCGTCCTCCGTGACTGATGAGGATAATGGCGCGATGGCTGGGGCTCCGACAGGTAAACAGACATATGATATCGGCTAACTTTTAGCGCTTCATGCTTGTGTACCGTTAAAGTTAAGTTTAAGTTTGTGTCAATTTATTAATCCTTTTTCAGACCTAATGACGCTGTGTAACCTTATATACTATTTCGATGGTTTTAAATACCTAGCTAAGTTGATACTAAAATGCTTTAAGGTTAACAGTAAATGATAAAGTTTACCTCACATTAAACTTATCTTATTTAAATGTCCTTATCCTTGGCTGCATTAACAGTTTAGCTTTCTTGTTTTCTTCACATTAATGTTATAGTCTCTGCTCCTGCTGACCCTGGAATTAGGAGACCATCAAGTGATAATCCATTTACACTGGCAGAAAAAGTAAAAATGAACAAAGAAAGGAAAGATGAATGCCACATGGCCGTTACAAATTTTATTGTTAAAGGTTTGCTGCCTTTTTCTACTATGGAGGCTTCATGGTGGAGGTAAGTATAGTAAGCTGTAAATTATGTTGTAATATTACCATTAAGGATGTTGGCCAGGTTTGTAGGTAGTTTCTCAACCTAGATAATTTTTACAACTTTTTATAGTAAGCAACAATAATAAAATAATGCTAATTTAACTTTTTTGTGTTTGATGATGTCAACTATAGGGAGATGATAAGCACCTTAAACCCCAGATATCAGTCCCCCAGCCGAGACATACTCTCAAAAACCCTCATACCTGCATGGTATGCAGTTGAAAAAGAAAATGTCAAGAAAGAGTTGCATGATGTGAGGGATGTGGCTGTGACTGCTGATGGCTGGACCAGCATTGCACAGGACCACTACCTGACAGTGTCAGTTCACTATGTGAGAGAGGGTTCCATGAAAGAGAAGGTCCTACATACAAGGGCAGTATACACAACCCAGAGAGGGGACATTGTAGCAGAAGAGATAGGAGATATTCTTGATAAATTCAATATAAAGGACAGAGTAGTTGCTCTGACAGTGGACAATGCAGCAAACATGGATGTAGCAGTAAAAAAAATGACTATTAAAAAAATTAGCTGCTTTGCTGACACTCTCAATATTGCTGCTCAGAAGCTTTACACAATTACATCAGTCTCACAGTGGGCAGGAAGGATCAGAACAATGGTGGTGTGGCTGAAAAGATCCAGCCTGGCTAAACCTATCCTTAAAGAGAAGCAGCGTCTTCTCGGTAGGTAAAAATCAGAATAGATGAACCTTAGTGTAAAACTCTTTGACCAAATAGTTAATACAAATCCTTTGCTAAATCATGCAGTAAAACATTTCTGCAAATAAACAGCCACTTTGATAACACCACACACACACACACACACACACACACACACACATAAATTTATCTTTCTCACTTTATGTCTTCCAGAGCATGCGGTCATCCTTGATGTAAAAACTAGGTGGAATAGCTTATTCCTCATGGAGGAGCGATTCCTGGAGCAGTTCCCTGCCATCCATGCCACCTCCATGGACCATCGTCTTAAGAAATTAATGGACAAGGACAGGTAAAAACTCTGTTCTTATTCTAAATGCTTATTCCATTTTCAATGTGAACGATTTTGCTCATGAATCTAAAGTCCAGCTAATGAATCTGATTATATTTTACAGACTGCAGAGAGTTTCTGATGAGGATTTTAGAAAAGCAGAAGAGTTTGTCAAAGTTACAAAGATACTTTACACTTCAACCCTCTGCGTCTCTGCTGAAAGGAGCCCAACTTTGGGTCAGATTCTGCCTGTCTTAAACTCCAGCACCACTTCACAGTGAATAAAGACGACTCCGCTTTCACAAAGACCATCAAGGACACTATCTAGAATGACCTCTCAAAAAGATACCAGGTGTGCAGTGTAATCCTGTTGAATTTGTACTTGTTTTCATTAGAATTATTCAGTGATTGACTCATAGTTTTTTTTTGTCTTGAAGGATGGCAAATACCAGACAGTTTTTGGAGGGCACAGCCTTGGATCCCAGATTTGTCACGTGAGAAGGAGGAGGTCTGGGTCCAAATGCAGGGGAGAGACTTTAATATAACAAAACACAAATAAACATAAACCAAAAGGCCAACACGGCACACCAAAACATAAACAAGGCAAGATCAGGAACATAAACTTCAGGAACAAGAATCACGAAAAACAAACCACACAGAAGACAGTACAGGAGACAATGCAGCCAGGATGAGTAGTGGGAAATGAGTGTTCTTATAGACCAGATAATTGTGGACAGATGTGAGTGTAATCAGTGCTAATGACTAGACAGGAGTGTACAATTTAGGGAAGTGCAGTGCAGGGAAGGGAAAACAGCGACCTCAGGTGGCTGAGGGAAACCCCACAGCCCAGATCATGACAGTACCCCCTCCCCACGGAACGGCTTCCAGACGTTCCACAAGTCTGGAGGGAGGAGGAACGGGGGAAGGCGAATCAGGGGGAGGGATGGCGGGCCAGGCCCGTGCAGCGCAGTCACCGCCGCGTCAGGAACAGAAAGCGCGGTCGCCGCAGCGTCAAGAACAGAGATCGTGGTCTCCGGCGCGTCAGGCACGGAGATAGCGGACACCGCCGCGTCAGGCACGGAGATAGCGTTCACTGCCGTGTCCAGAACAGAGAGCATGGTCACCGCCGCGTCCTGAACAGAGAGCACGGTCACCGTCGCGTCCGGAACAGAGAGCGGCCGCGTCCGGAACAGAGAGGACGGTCACCACCGCGTCCGGAACAGAGAGGACGGTCACCACCGCGTCCGGAACAGAGAGGACGGTCACCGCCGCGTCAGGAACAGAAAGCGCGGTCGCCGCAGCGTCAAGAACAGAGATCGTGGTCTCCGGCGCGTCAGGCACGGAGATAGCGGACACCGCCGCGTCAGGCACGGAGATAGCGTTCACTGCCGCGTCCAGAACAGAAAGCATGGTCACCGCCGCGTCCGGAACAGAGAGGACGGTCACCGCCGCGTCCGGAACAGAGAGGACGGTCACCGCTGCATCAGGCACGGAGATAGCGTTCACTGCTGCGCCCAGAACAGAGAGCATGGTCACCGCCGCGTCCGGAACAGAGAGGACGGTCACCGCCGCGTCAGGCACGGAGATAGCGTTCACTGCCGTGTCCAGAACAGAGAGCGCGGTCACCCCTGCGTCCGGAACAGAGAGGACGGTCACCGCCGCGTCAGGCACGGAGATAGCGTTCACTGCCGCGTCCAGAACAGAGAGCGCGGTCACCGCCGCGTCCGGAACAGAGAGGACGGTCACCGCCGCGTCCGGAACAGAGAGCGCGGTCACCGCCGCGTCCGGAACAGAGAGGACGGTCACCGCCGCGTCAGGCACGGAGATAGCGTTCACTGCCGCGTCCAGAACAGAGAGTGCTGTCACCCCTGCGTCCGGAACAGAGAGGACGGTCACCGCCGCGTCAGGCACGGAGATAGCGTTCACTGCCGCGTCCAGAACAGAGAGCGCGGTCACCGCCGCGTCCGGAACAGAGAGCGCGGTCACTGCCGCGTCCGGAACAGAGAGGACGGTCACCGCCGCGTCCGGAACAGAGAGGACGGTCACCGCCGCGTCCGGAACAGCGAGAGCGGTCACCGCCGCATCAGGAACAGCGAGAGCGGTCTCCACCCCCTCCGCAAAGCAGGGGCGCTTCCGCCCTGCCTCGGCACTGCGGGTGTCCCTCGCTGCCAGGCAGGCGTAGATGAATTCGAACCTCTTGGCCGACGCCGCCTCGAACGACATCCCCGCCGTGTCGGGAACAGAGCTGGTGGTCACTGCCCCCAGGCGGGGGAACGCCGCCTCCTCAAAAAAAAGATTCCTCCCTGCTGGACCCATTAGTGCTGGCTGCATTCTGTCACGTTTGATCGAGGAGGTCTGGGTCCAAATGCAGGTTGGAAAATGTTTTAATTAGAATAACCACTAAACAAAACCAAAAGGCCAACACGGCACAACGGGACATAAACTGAAACACTAAATAACAAAATCAAAAAACTAAATCAAATGCCAAGATCCGAGAACACACAGGAGACGAGACAATGCAGACATGACGCAGGAGTGAGAAATGAGAGTTCTTATACAAAAGTCCCAATGGTGAACAGCTGTGAGTGAATCAGTGTTAACGACAAGGACAGGTGAATGCTATTAGAAGTGCAGTGTGAATAGCGACCTCAGGAGGCTGAGGGAAACCCCACAGCCCCGATCATGACAAGATTCAAGTCAAAAGCGACAAATGAACCAGGTGTGGACCAGACTGGAGGAGCTAATGAAAAGGACTTCAGAACAGGTGTTAATTCATATTGGTAATCTTATACTTCTCTTGAATTGTAGATCAATATGTGTGACCAATTTTTTTTATTGAATATAGACTCCGACTGAGCAGACTTCAAGGCACTTGAAGAGAGAGCGGGTAACCAAGATGACAGCTCTGATGAAGACAGTGCATCTGCAACAACAGCACTGGTAAGAAAATATAAAGAAGTCCTTTTTTTCCAATTAATTTTTTTTAATTTAGAAGAAAATTAACTTGTTTGCGTTTATTTTTTATAGAGTTTTATATTTGTCTTTATTTCTTTACTAATTTGTTAATAGAAGAGGCCAAAGCTTTCTGACCTTGAGGAGCTGTTTGCTGTGGAGGACATGGCAATCGAAGCAAGAATGCAGACCAGTGTCAGCAGCACTACAGAGAAGATTGAGATAGAGATAAATAAGTACAGACTGCTTCCGTCTACACTGTCCTCAGTAAGTCCAGTAACCTGGTGGTGGGACATGAAGGACACTCTGCCAATGCTTTCAGAAATTGGCGTCAAGGTATCTTTGCGTGCAAGCATCATCCACACCCTCAGAGCATACATTTTCCACTGCTGGGGACATTATCAGCCAGGAGCAGGCTTGTCTGTCTCCTGAAAAAGCAGACATGCTAATTTTTCTGAAGAAGAACTGTTGAGTGATTTCAGGTGATCTTAAAAGGTTAGTTCACCAAAAAATTTAAATTCTGTCATTAATTACTCACCTTAATGTTGTTCCAAACCCATAAGATCATTGTTTATCTTCAGAACACAAATTAAGATAATTTGGATTTAATCCAAGAGCTTTCTGACCATCCCATAGATTTACTGGATATGCATTTTTCAATGCCCAGAAAGGAACCAAAAACATAGTCAAAATAAATCCATGTGGTATAAGTGGTTCAATCATAATTATATGAAGCTGCGAGAATACTTCTGTGCGCAAAGTAAACGAAAATAACTTTATTCAACGATTTATCTATGGGAGGATCAGAAAGCTCTTGGATTAAATCCAAAATATCATCATTAGTAGATAATTAATGACAGAATTTCAACCCAATTTTTGGGTGAATTAAACCTTTAAGCAGCAGTGAGCCTAACAAATACTTAAAATTTATTGACAAACTTTTTAAATGTATTGGCTTGAACTTAATTAAATCTGTTTGCACTGATATATTGTGTTAATTACACTTTGTTCATTTTTGTGCTTTTGTTCCTTTGGTTTTATTTTTTCAAGATGTTTGTGACACTTTTCACAGCAGGCTCATCTCTAAGACCAATAAACAAAGTTTCTCTGAGATTATGTGTTATGTTATCTTGTTAAAATATATTTCTTAAAATAAAAGTATCGAAAAAAGTATAGTTCGGAACCGGTATCGAATTCGGGTATCGGTATCAGTATCGGTATCGAAAATTTTTGAACGATACCCAGCCCTAGTCATGAATGTGGAAAGAGATTCACTCAAAAAAGAAGCCTTCAAACACACATGAAGTTTCACACTGGAGAAAAGCCTGATCAGAGTTTTGACGGACATTGAGTAGCTCGCTTACATGTACAGTACAATCACACCAGAGTGATTAGACTACAATTTGTCATGTGATTAACTGTAAATATATTTATATTTTACATATTATATATTCATATTTTTTTTTTTTCATTTACGCTTACATGTGACTCAGATCTGTTATCTTACCAGGTTTTAGACAGAGTCTCACATATTAGTACAGACTTTCAGCACTCAATTAGACAGCAACTCTGAATACCTCTGACATGTTTTTTTTATTTTTTTATTTTTTATTATGCAACAAAAGAACAACAAATACAAATGCAAAGACAGAATAAGAAGAAAAGACAATAAAAGGCACATACATTAATCCAAAGCATACTATATTAGCTTATTAGCTTATTATATATTAGACTCCATTAAAAGAGTTTTCATACACATCAAAATCTTTCCTAAAAATAAAAAAGAAAGTTTTCTTTAAACATTTACATTTATGAATTTACAAGACATAGCAATAAATTAATAATAAATTTAGAGGAAGAAGGGTTTGAATTCAAATAGTAACCAAAAAATACATTTTATAGAAGTTTGCATTTTTTTTTTTTTTTTTTTAATTGGAAAAGTCAACCCAGGAACACAGTCTCACTTTTTAGATTGTAGACGCGGCAGTGTGTGAACAAGACTTTTATTTTGATCCGGTGATGTGACGTCAAAAGGCTGTGCCGCGCTCCTGCGCCTGTGTTTCAGCTGAAGAAATGTTTGTCTTTAATTGTTTAAATCACATTTACAATGCGTTCCGTATGCTCTACAGTATGGAAACAAATCTTTTCCAAACTCTGAGTCAATGATTCACTGGTTTGAATCATGTTTGTGCATTTCTTGTTCTTTTATTAATTTTTTCTTGTTGTTGATATTTTGATTATTATTAATTACGGTTAATAAATGTGGACCATGTGTTTTTAGTGATTCAAGGCCTCTACCATCACTCTGACTGACTCCCTTAGAGCACTGAGATGCACCCAGAGATTTAGTTTCTTTCTCTTAATTGTTCTCATCTTAAACAGGACAGAGTGTCCAAACACACAGAAAAACTCCTGGTGATCCACGTATCACAATTATAAAGATATCATTTATTAAAGAGGAGAATGAAGTTATGAAGATTGATGAAACTTTCTAAACATGAAGATGCTGAGGAACAAACAGGTTGGTTTTCATTCTCAAAGCTAAATTATTTTGTCCTGTATATTTTCTCAACGTTTTTTTCCCTTCGTTTCTTTTTCTGCTTTTAAAATGCAATTTTCTACTCTCATTATGGTGCTCTGATACTACATTTAAATACATGCATTTCTCTCTGAAGGCACGTCACTGTACTGTGGAGATGGTGAGTCAGGACTGGCTGACACTGACTTAGAAAATACAGTTTATGAATAAAAATTAAAATGTCTCCTTCCTCTTTTTCTGACACATTCATAGTCATTATTTTTGCTGGTGCTTTTTTAAAGCAACTTCATCCCCATGTCTAAAGAGCTAATCATTCAGAACACTAAGAGGCAATGCTGCCATTTCTGTAAAACTTGAACATAATGCTCTACATATTACACATACTTTTTGCAATACATTTGAATATGTATGACACTCAAAACTAATATTTTATTTTTTTTAAAACATGTCCTTGTTTGCTGTTGGAATTAAAACAGTACATTGAGGTTGTTGCTGTACAGTATTTACAGGAATTTGCCCAGATTTTCAGCAACTCTAATCCAATCAGCAGAACTATAAACTCATTATCACAGAGATCAGGGAAAGTCTCACCTTCAGCCTCTGCATTCATATTTAACTCAGATATTAATCAGCAGAAACAAAGACACCAATTAAAGAAATGAGGCAGAAACATCAATAAAGATAAAAGGTGACACTTACCATGATTTCACATTTGTATTCATACACACATTTAGCAAAATATATTCAGCTAAAACGTTTTATTTATCTATCTGCTTTTTTCTTAGGCTATGATTAAATTTAGACCAAAATTATATTTAATATTTAACCAATAATTATATTTTGCAGTAATTATTACTTAGATGTGTCTACTTTAACTATTTGCTTATTTCTGTTTCTTTTAATCTTCAAAGTACTAGAAAAAGTTGTGTTGGGCAAATTACAGTCTTTTCTATATATTTCTGAACATTTTCAGTCAGGTTTTAAGTCTATTCATAGCACTGAGTCTGCTTTGCTGAGGGTGCTAAATATTATTTTAGTTCAAAGCGATGCAGGTGAGGCAGTCTGAGCTGTACACTTATTAATTTCCAAAGAAGACATCGAGGCAGACTGCAGTGAGAGAGCAGTGCACGAATAGGACTTTTATTTGGGGCTGGTGGTGTGACGTCATTAAGATGCGCCGCTCTCCTCATCTGTTGTGATTCACCTGAAGAAAGGTTCGTGATTTTAAAGTTTTTAAATCAATGAATTAAAGCGTTTTTACAAGCTATGTAAAATAAATGCATCATTCTTAAATATAACGTTGTAATGATTTATTTAGTGTTAGTTAAATAAATCGTTAGCCTTTGATAACAGAGAAGTGCGTCTCAGTTCGCTCTCTATATCATGAATCAATCGTGTGATGATGAGAAGTGATGAGAGAAACTGAGAATCCGAATCATTTGAATCAAATCATTTGTGAACTGAATCAGCGGACTACAAACGACAACAACAAACACAAACGAGTGGAATGACAACCGCAGATGTTTTCATGAAAGTGTAATATATTGCACCTTATTCTTTTTGCATTTGCACTACTCTGTCCGGTTTGCACTGTGCCCTACTTGTATATTGTTTTTTTATTTATTGTTTTATATATATTATATGTATAATTGTATTTATTTGTATTTTTAAATTCCTATCTTTTGTATTTAATGTTACGTGTATGCACCTAGGGTCTGAGAGTAACACAATTTCAACTCTCTGTATGTCCGATACATATAGCAGAAAGTTGACTTTGACTTTGATATGATGAATACCAAATGTAAGTTAAAACTAGCCTACCTAACTATGAATGATCTGTGTAATTTGTGTATAGTTATTATCAAATCTATATTAGCTCTCACTCTGACTACTGAACTAATTGAGACGCACACAGAGATTTAGTTTGCATTTATTTTATCTTTAATTATTCTCATCTTAAACAGGACAAAGTGTTCAAACACACAGAAAAACTCCTGGAGAATCAACAGAGACCCATGTGACACACTATTATAAAGATGGCGTTTTTTAAAGAGGAGAGTGAAGACGTGAAGATTGAAGAAACATTCATCAAATGTGAAGATACTGAGGAACAAACAAAGATTGCGTTTATTAAAGAGGAGAGTGAAGACATGAAGATTGAAAAAACATTCATCAAATGTGAAGATACTGAGGAACAAACAGGTTGGTTTTATTCTCAAAGCTGAACTCATTACAGAAATGAATGATATTTATGCAGAATGTCACACGAGTGTAGAAATGTTAAGACATTGGACAGAAGTGTTGAGATCACATGACAAACACTAACCCTGTCTTCAGTATCCTGTGTTCACACTGAGCATTTGTTATTATGACATCATGCATTTAAGTTGTAACAATAATATGGAAATAAGCCTAAAAAAACATTTTTCAGTAATATTAAACCCAATATCTGCTTCTAATATTAAAACCATTGATTTCTAGCACTTAGGCTAATTATGCAAAAGTATCTAATAATTTATTTATGTTAAAATTATTTGCACAAACCTTGAAATGTAAGTAATCATATTTGGCTACTACATGCTGACTACATTTGTTCATTTTTAAGTATTTGGTAAGCAAATAAAACAGCCAGTGGACACTAAAGCTACATCTACATTAATCCGGATACAAATGAAAAGGCGTTTTTGTTTTAAAATTTTCTCCATCCACCCCTAGCATTTTCAGGTGTTTTCCAAAAGTTTCTCGTTTTCAAATGAAAATGTATTAGTGTGGACCAGACCTAAAAGATAGAATGTGGAATGACTTTATGGTGACAGCTTAATTCTCATTGGTTTGAATTACTACTATTATTGTATTCTAAAAACAAAATAAATCAACTTTTTCTTAAAGCTAAAATCATGAATTTATGTGTATATTCCCAAATATACTTTCGTAGTTTTTTTTTTTAATCATACTTATTTTTATATAAAAACAACTTTAAATTACATCCATCAATTTAATGTGATAAATACCACAGATATGCTTATTTATGTTACAGCTGATGAAATTGTAATGAGAATACTGCTTGTAAATAAATTACTTGAACAACAACAAAAAAAATTCTTACATATAACTTTTTTCTACAAATGGATGATTGATTTAGCTGTCTAAAGGACAAACGCAGATCAAGGCTTAATGTCAAGCTCTGGGGGCTGTTTCAAAAAAGACGCTCAGAAAAGCTGGGATTAAAGTCCAAACCGTGATCTGAAATAATCTAACAAATCTACTGGGGTTAAAGTGGTAACATAAATGACCATTTAAGTTCATACAGTCTCACTAATGTGATCCAGGTTCAGTGAGTCAAGATAATTTGATGTGCACGTTTATTCTTAAAGCAGTCCTTCAAAAGCAGAGAATTATAAATAGCAGTCTCTCACCTCAGGTGTTGTACCACAGAATTTTAAACATGCAATAGTGGAACCATTGATTAACAGCCATTTCTTCTTGAAATGTTAGAGAAGGTTGTATTAATACAGCTGCTGTCTTTTCTATATTTACATGGGGTTCAGGAAGTGTTCCAGTCATGTTTTAAATCCCATCATAGCATTGAAATGGGACTTTTTTTTATGTTTTTAAGAGTTTTTAATGACCTGTTATTAGCTACTGACTTTGGTAATTATGCTTTCCTCTTGCTATTAGATCTTACAGTGTCATTTGACAGTGTAGACCATAATATCTTGGTTTCTCAATTAGAAAATTGCATTGGTATTAAGGGTACAGGTGTCCTCTTCAGCGTCTCTCTCGTGTGGAGTTCCTCAAGGTCCATTCTTGGGCCTGTTCTGTTCTCTATATATTTGCTTCATGTAGGGTCCATCTGTAGGAAGTATGGCATCTCGTTTAATTTTTATGCAGATGATTCTCAGCTTTATCTGCCTTTGAAAATTAAAGATGCAAAGACCATAGCACCATTGTTGGACTGTCTTGAAGACTGTCATGACTCTTCTCAGTTGGATCTTGGTGTTTTAAGATTATATGTGAAGCCCAATGTAAAAATGTGGGTGTTATTATGGAGTGAAAACTGACTGGATAAACAGGTTAATTCAGTGATTAAAGATAGTTGTTTCCAGTTGAGGCAATTATCCAAAGTGAAGTCTTTTCTATCTTTTAGTGACTTTGAAAGAGTATGTTTAGGTATTGAGGTATTATGTTTAGGTATTAGCCAGGCTTCTCACACATTTGCAGTTGGTACAGAATGCTGCTGCTGGTATGTTGACAAGAACACACAAACGAGAACATATTACACCAATTCTGGCACCTCTCCATTGGCTTCCTGTTCATTTTAGAATCAGTTTTAATTGATTTTTCTTTTAGTGTTTAAATCACTAAATGGACTTGAATATTCTGACTTAATACAGCTATACTCTCCAACAAGAGCACTTAGATCCACTGAGCATTTACTTTTGGTTGTTCCTCCCATAAGGTTAAAAACCGGGTGACCTAGTCTTAAAACTCATCTTTACTCGTTAGCTTTTAACACAGTATGAGAGTTAAGTTTTTATGATTGTGTTGGACTCTTGTCTGTTTTACAGTGGTGTGAAAAAAAGTGTTTGCCCCCTTCCTGATTTTTTACATTTTTTAAAGTTTGTCACACTTTAATATTTCAGAATATCAAACAAATTTAAATATTAAAGATAACACAAGATGCAGTTTTTAAATAAGGGTTTCTTTTAATGAAGAGGAAACAAAATCCAATCCCACATTTCCCTGTGTGAAAAAGTGGTAAAACACAAACAAAGTTCAGTTTCTCTAGCCACACCCAGGCCTGATTACTGTCACACCTGTTCGCAATCAAGAAATCATAAATACGACCTGCCTGAATGAAGAAGACCAAAAGGTCCTCAAAAGCTACACATTTTGAGATCCAAAGAAATTCAGGAACAAATAAAAATGAAAGTAATTTAGACCTTAGAAGCTTTGGGACTCCAGCGAGCCATTATCCACAAATTGTGAAAACATGGAACAGTGGTGAACCTTCCCAGGAGTGGCCGGCCGACCAAAATTACCCCAAGAGCGCAGCAACGACTCATCCAAGAGGTCACAAAAGACCTCACAACAACATCTAAAGAGCCTGCACAACTGCATGAAAGAGACTGGGCAAAAATGGCAGAGGTCCAAGACAGAAAACGCTGCTGAGCAAAAAGAACATAAAGGCTTGTCTTAGTTTTGCCAGAACATGTCTTGATGATCCCTAAAACTTTTGGGAAAATACTCTGACGAGAGACTGATTGATTGCAGTTGTTGCCTTAGGATGGCCCAAACAGTTATTAAGTTTACGGGGGAAACATTTTTTCCACACAGGGCCATGTGGGTTTGAATTTCCCTTAATAGAAAAACTTCATTCAAAAACTGTATGTTGTGTTTACTTGGGTTATCTTTGATTAACATTTAAATTTGTTTGATGATCTGAAACATTAAAGTGTGACACAGGCAAAAAATAAATAAATAAAATCAGGAAGGGGGCCAACACTTTTCCACACCACTGTATGTGTTTATTGTTTTAAATTTAATATGCTTGTACAGCACTTTAGTAAACACTTGTTGTTTTAAAGGTGATTTAAATTACATAAATAAACTTTGACCTAACAGGTCAGTGTAACAGCCCGTTTTTTTGATTGGCTAACATAATTGCCCCCTTAAAACCTCAGAAAGAATTGTGTGATGAATTTTTCATCTTTTTTTCTCGTCTCTCTCTAAATTTGTTGCATTTTATTCCCTAGGAGACAAAATGGTATAGAAACATTGAGATCAGTCTGTATATAGATTATAGATATATATAGATCCTAAACTCTGTCATTAGATTTTCTAGATTTTTTTTATTTTATTAATTAGATAACGGCCAGCCTAAACTCTGTAGGGTACATACTGAGCAGGATCAGGTTTAGACACCCTGGTATAGGATCTAACATACATGCATTACATATCTACATGTTTTGATGTTAATTGTTTTGTGCCACTAAACTGGGGTTTATGCCTTTTTTTCCCACCTTAGACCTAACAGCGCTGAAAGAGGAGAGAGAAGAACTGAATGAATCTGAAGAGAAAGATCAGTTTGAGAATCTTAATTTCATATCTGGAGAAACATCTTTTTGCTCCTTGGAGTCTGAAAAGACTTCTAAACAAAAAAGAGCTCAAACTACAGGAACTAGGAGTTATTTTTCTTGCATTGAGTGTGGAAACAATTTCACTCAAAAAGGAAGCCTTAAAACACATATGAGAATTCACAGTGGAGAGAAGCCTTTCATCTGCCAACAGTGTGGAAAGAGTTTCACTCTAAAAAAAAGCCTTAACAGACATATGAGAGTTCACACTGGAGAGAAGCCTAACACATGCAAACAGTGTGGAAAGAGTTTCGCTCGAAGTGGAAACCTTAAAATGCACCAGAAATTTCACACTGTGGAGAACCCTTTTACCTGCCAACAGTGTGGACAGAGTTTCACTCAAAATGTACACTTTAACAGACATATGAGAGTTCACACTGGAGAGAAGCCTTATACATGCAAACAGTGTGGAAAGAGTTTCACACAAAGTGGAAACCTTAAAATCCACCAGAAAATTCACACCATGGAGAGACCTTTTATCTGCCAATGGTGTGGAAAGAGTTTTAATCAAAAAGGAAGCCTTAACATTCATATGAGAGTCCACACTGGAGAGAAGCCTTACTCATGCAATCTGTGTGGAAAGAGTTTCAATGAAAAAGGAACCCTTAACAAGCACATGAGAGTTCATACTGGAGAGAAGCCTTATTCATGCAAACAGTGTGGAAACAGTTTCAGACAAAAAGGAAGCCTTGACAAGCACATGAAAATTCATAATAGAGAGAAGCCTAACAGATCCCCTTACTGTAGAAAGAGTTTCAAACAAAATGTACAGAATGGAGCATTCTAATTCACATTTTAAAGCTTTATGTTTTGTCCATAGTACACTTTAAGCTCAGTCCAACACAATATAGCTAGTTGACACTGTAATGCATAAAAGCACAAGGAATAATATGGATTATGGACAATGCGTTTGCTCAGTCTACAATGTAAGAACTTCACATTTGTATATCATGAATTGAAAAGAGATCTCACAGGAAGTGCAGTGTTTTGGTTGAAGCACAATAAAGGACATTGTTAGCATTTTTAACATCACCGTTTCGGGTTACAACTACAACCCTTGTTCCCTGAGAAAGGGAAGGAGACAAAAGGACATACAGAGACAGGCTCCTCCCTCCGTCGTTTCCACCTTAGACTCTGTTCATCATTCTCCTCCTTGTGTTGTTCCATCAGTGCAAGGGTGCACCTTCCAGAAGGGGGATGATATGCCAGGAATATGGACCTGTTTTTGTTTCTGTGTGCCCTTTTTTGGTCGCTTTCCTTTCCTTTAGTCTAGTTAGTGATTCTGTGCACCTGTGTTCCCCAGTTACCTCATATATTAAAATCAAAGTCTGTGCATTCTGTCTCTGTTGGGTCTCTATCGTCCAATACGTCTGTCTTGCCTGTTAAAGTAGTGGAGCTATTTTATTTAGCGCTGTCACTGCCACTTTTTTTTTAACCTTCTGCTGGTTCGAAGTAGTGGTATAAAAAAAAAAAAAACTATATTACAAATTAATTAGCCAGACACACACACACACACACACACACACACACACACACACACACACACACACACACACAAAATCTCTCTCTCTCCCTCTCTCTTCTAACCAGTTTTTGTGGCAGAGTGACACTTTCTTGCTGCATTTTATTAAAAAAAAATAATAAAGGTAGTTGTGGTATAAAACTATTACAAATTAATTAGCTGCACACACACACTCTCCCCCTCTCTCTGCCCGTCATCGGAGTTTTTTTTTTTTGTTTTTTTTAAACGTCTGCTGGCTTAAACCAGTTTTTGGCTTCACGCACTGAGTGACACTTTCTTGCTGTATTTTATACAAAAATAAAATAAAGGTAGTTGTGGAATAAATAATATTACAAATTAAGCTACACACACACACACACACACACACACACACACACACACACACCCTTCTCTCTCTCATGATCAGTGATACAGAATAATGAGTGATACAGAGAGTATTTCAGCTGACACTGCACCACCTGTCAGAGTTTGCTTAACCTTGCAGGACAGTGAGGGTCAAATCATTGACAATGAAAACAGTGGCAGTAGCACCCACCTTTCCTCTACTGAGACCAATATTGCATCTGGAGTTGGAGGACCTCCTCCACTAAAGATCAAGAGCACTTCTGCAGTATGGAACTCTTTCACTGTTTCTGAAAATGATCCATCCAAAGCCATTTGCAAGCTTTGCAAGTCCAAGTTAAGCAGAGGTAGAGATGCAAAACATTACAACACAACATCTCTACATAACCATCTGCTATATGTTCATCACATGAGAAAGCCCACTGTATCAGCCACCTCCTCCTCCTCTCCTCTTCCTTCTCGGGTCATTAGCCGCGTTTCCACTGTCGGGCCAAAAGCGGGCGTGCTAGTGCGTTCCAGAGCCAGTCGCGTTTCCACTGTCACTTCCGGGGCCTGATCGTGCCTCGTCGGTGCTTCCTCAGGGCCAGTGGCCCGGGTTTTTCGGCCCTACGAAAACCTTGGGCCAAAGCGGGCCAGCTGGGGCTTGAGGCGTGGTCAAGGTGAAAGGCGGAGTGTGTCTGCGGTAAGAAGCGCATTTCGCCGAATTACTAATACAGGGCTCTTCTAAGCATTTGGGCTGAGGACAATATACACAACGCCAGTTTGACGGCGTCTGCAGAAACGAAGACGTGATAAAAATAAAATTTTGGACAAATGCAAATAAGATCCTATAAAAATGAGATCTGATGTATAAGTTTATTTACATCGTCCAAAAAACCCCACAAAAACTCACCAACACACCTTGATAACATAACATACACTGTACCAGTATCTGTACCTAAATAAAGGCATAAAAATTATACTAGAAGTACAACTGTGTAGTTATTTTTAGCAGTAGGCTAGTGTGTAGATAATGTGCAACATTTTGTTTGATGTAATACCAAGTTAGACGAAAGATTTGTGTGTAGGTCATTAAATCAACGCTTCTTTTCAAGTGATTTATTAATGTAATATATTACAAATATTGCTGCTGCATAAACAACTGTTGCAAAGCACTTCTTGCATCTGAACAGACATCACCAACATTACAAGACGTTTCTGCATTCGCTATATCCGGCTTCCACGTCCCTGTATTGTTCTTTTTCGCCTTGCAGCTAACATAAGCTTTCGGCGTAAACGCCGCTGAGCCTCCGTCTTCGCATCTTGGTTTCGCTGCCTCATCTTCCACCAAGAAAACACCGAAAGGAGCAAACAAACAGCCGCTTCAGCTGTCTTCGTTCGATGATCACACTATGGTGATTTCAATCTCCCCGCTGAAAGGGGAGGGGTTTCGTGACATTTGACCCAAGGAGGTGTGTAAAGGGCGGGCTTTAGGTTTGCGCAGCGAGGCTACTGGTTCGATAGTGGAAACACAGCTTACTTTTGGCCTTGGTTCTTGCAACTCGAGGACATTAGCCCTGCCTGGCACGCTCTCAGCACTGGCTCGCACTGGCCCGACAGTGGAAAAGTGGCTACTGGTGTTCAGCTGGGTGCTGCTAAGGGCTCACATTCATCTTCCTCTTCACCAATAATCACTGCATTTGCAGCAAAGCAGCCATTCTCAGCAAACCATCCCCAGTCAAAACAAATTACAGAGATGATTGGTAAAATGATCTGCACTGATCTTGAACCTTTCTCTGTGGTGGAGAGGAGAGGCTTCAGGACACTTGTTGGCTTTTTAGAGCCCAAGTATAAGATACCTTCAAAGCACTATTTCAGTCGAACTATAGTGCCTGAGCTGTATGAGGCAATGAGAGGGGAGATGGTCCAGTCGCTTAAGGCAGCTGAAGGAGGTGTCATCAACCTCACTACAGATCTCTGGACCAGCAATCACTACGCACATGCATATCTCTGTCTTACTGGGCACTGGTGTGAACGTGTAGGGGAAACTTCAGTACAGAGGAAAGCAGGGCTGCAAAATGTTGGTGTGCTGGACATTGCGCACACATCAAACAACATTCTGTGCTGCCTTAAGGAAAAGATGAGAGAGTGGGAAGAATCTGTTGGTCAGTCTGTCACAATACGGTTTGTTGTTTCAGATAATGCAGCAAACATGGTGAAAGCTTTGACTGAATATGGGCACATCCGTTGCGTGTCCCATATGCTTCACTTGGTGGTGATCAAAGCACTGGAGAAGGACAGGGTTGGAACATCCCTTCTCTCCAAAGCCAGGATCATATCTGGCCATGTTCACCGCTCAAGCAAAGCCAGCAACAGACTACATGAGCTGCAAACACAGTTGAACCTCCCCCTGCACACGCTCATAACAAATGTAAAAACAAGGTGGAACTATACAGTCTACATGCTCCAGCGGCTGGTGGAGCAGCGCAGGGCTGTGCAGATTATGACACAGGAGTCTAACATGGGTAAAGCTCCAACAATCATCTATCCAAATGAGTGGGGTTTAGCATCAGACATGTGCCTGTGCTCCATCATCAGGTCACTGCATGCTGGTGAGGAATCTGAGGATGAATCTGATCAGTTCATGGATGGTGATGACGATCAGGACGCCACAGTGGGGCTGGGCCAAGATGTTGCGGCTGAGTCCAGGGAAAGCTTAGGCGCAGCAGCAAGGAAACTGGCAGCCAATCTGAGCAAAGAACTAAAATGGCGTTTCGAACCAATTTTTGCAACCTCCACATTTCTGCTTGCCACTCTCCTTGACCCCAGATATAAGGCCAGCTGTTTTCCAAACAATGTTGATGTGGAGGCACTAAAGAGGACATTACTCCTCAGGATGGAGCTCTGTGACCCTGTGGCTACACCTGCAAGAAACACAGAAGAGACACTTGCCACCAGCAACACTTCAGTCTTGTCTTTCCTGCAGAAAAAGAAATCGGCTAGTCCAATGAGGACACATTTACCATCAGGTGATGTGGAGGCCTACTTGGCAGATGGGGACATCAGCCTTACCGATGACCCAGTGAAATACTGGTCAGGCAAGCTTCAGTGCTGGCCCAGTCTTACACGCTTTGCACTGCAGCATCTCAGTTGTCCACCTACAAGTGTCCAGTCTGAGCGTGTTTTTAGCACAGCTGGAAATGTGGTCAGTCCACAGCGTGCAAACTTAGACCCTAGCCATGTGGAACAACTGGTCTTCATTAAAGTCAATGCAGATCTGAAAAACAGCGTCGGACTATTTGATCAGTAGAACACAGTCCCCCCCGCCCCCTCTCTCTATTTCTGTCTCTCTCTTACTCACTCACTCACACACACTCACACATACCTGGTGTGGAAATAAAAAAAAATTAAAAAGAGCTAAAAAAAAAAAAATCACACTGCTCAAGGTTAAAAAAAGAAAGTTGTGTTGAAATGAAAACTCTTGTTCATTACATTTTACTTAAAATTGCAACCGCATGTGTTGTATTCATTGTTGCAAAACTTGTTCTGTATATAGTTTGTTTGTTATCATGATCAAAACCACTGATCTGAAGCTCAATGCTGATGCTGTCATGTAAATAGTTTTCTAATCAGCAATAAATATAACAATTTCTGATCAACCCAAATCAATTGCATGCTTAAAATAACATACAGGTTAAAGCCCCGCCCATTTCAAGACAACATGACCCACTTCCAGGTTAAATCCCACCCACTTCCGGGTTAGGCCCCGCCCACTCCGAGTACATATACAGATACAGATAATTCATATGGTTAACAGATACAGATACAGATAATGCTGTACTCACTCATCCCTACTTATTATTCATCAACCTCACATATGGCTCATCATTTGAATATCTTAGGCCAAAGCAGGCCAAGTGGGGCTAAAGGAACAAAGGCAGAGTTAGAGACAGTCAGCAACGCTGTTTATTTCCACATGTCAAGTTATCAACTAGCATCAACATTTCAGACATTTAAAACAATTTTAAAGGAAAAACTCACTTTCAGACACCAGTAAATTATCGTCTGTCGTGGCAAAAATCAAACAACTCTCATCGCATAAGAGACAAATTCACTAAAGGTTTATTTCTTGCAAGAAAGGTCAGACAGTCATACAGAAATACAGGTTGCTGCAGAGTGTGGCAAACAAGGTAAGGAAACAATAGCAAGGAAACAGGGAAACACATTCTACTATATCAAATCTTAATGTTTTAGGGCCCTGATACCTTTACCTCATGTCATCTTCAGAGCAGGTTTAGATAAAGCAGAAACTTACACAATGTCTCATAAGCACATATAAGTAAAATTATTTTTTTCTTCCACACATCTGAATTAACATATGATTACGACCCAGTGGGAATTATGGTCAAGGCAGAAATGTATTACACACAATGCTAAAGGCTGCAAATGCTAACAATTGCTACAATAAAGTCATGTTATGCTTAAGAAAATACCAGAGACTGCTTGATGAAGAATGTGCCTTTGTTTATTCTGTAATTCTGCATCTGCATATATCATACATTCAATATAATTGTGATTTCATTTTTATGTCTGTTGTTTTGTGTCATGAAACTAGGGTTAACTTTTGTCTTTTTTCACCTTAGACCTTATGGCACTGAAAGAGGAGAGTGAAGTACTGAAAGAAAGAGAAGAGAAAGAGAAAGATCATGATTTCATAAATGGAGAAAAATCTGTTAGTTGTTCAGAGACTGAGAAGACTTCACTAAGAAAAAGGACTCAAAATACAAGAAGTTATTTCACTTGTCAACAGTTTGAAAAGTGTTTTAATCAAACAGAAAGTATTAGAAGACACATGAGAGTTCACGCAGGAGAGAAACCATATGTCTGCCAACAGTGTGGAAAGCATTTCAGTCATAGAAAAAGTCTTAAAAGACATGTTAGTGGTCACACATGCCCTCAGCGTGGACAAAGTTTCCATCAAAAACAACACTTTGAAGACCATATGATAATTCACACTAAGCAACCCTACTCATGCCCTCACTGCGGGAAGAGGTTTAATCATAAAGGACGCTTTGGAGAACACTTAAGAGTTCACACTGGAGAAAAGCCTTTCACCTGCAAACAATGTGGAAGAAGTTTTAACCAAAAAGGAAACCTTGACAGACACATGAGTGTTCACTCTGGAGAAAAGCCCTACACCTGCCAACAGTGTGGAAGAGGTTTTAACCAGAAGGAAAACCTTCATTGCCACATGACAGTTCACACTGGAGAGAGCCTTTTCACCTGCCAACAGTGTGGAGTAAGTTTCACTCAAAAAGAAAGCTTTACCAGACACATGAGAATTCACAATGGAGATCAGTCTTACACGTGTGATCAGTGTGGAAAGACTTTTGATCAACATGAAAACCTTGAAGTCCACATGAGAACTCATAGAGAGAAACCCTACACATGCTCTGAGTGTGGAAAGAGTTTTAGTCAAAAACGGCACTTTGAAGACCACATGAGAATTCACTCTGGAGAGCAACCCTACACATGCCCTCAGTGCGGAAAGGGGTTTAATCATAAACAAAACTTTGAAGACCACAAGAGAGTTCACACAGGAGAGAAGCCTTTCACCTGCCAGCAATGTGGAAGAAGTTTCAACCGAAAAGGAAACCTTAACAGACACATGAGAGTTCACTCTGGAGAGAAGCCGTTTAAATGTGGTCACTGCGGAAAGAGTTTCATAAATAAAGCAGCACTTAAATACCACATGAGGTTTCACACATGAGAGATCTGTATTTTTATGTTAGCAGTATGACATAGTCATAATAACACCAGAGAGAAGCCTTTGCTGTGCCATGATGATTCTAAGTTGCAATCAAATAGGTAATAAAATATGGAGGTGTGGAGTAATAACTGGGGTCCCAAGTGTGAACATGGGAATATAGGAGGAAATGTAACAGAAGCCAAATACTTACAGATGACTAGAGAGTATTGTGTTCTCACCTGAGCTCTTTTACTCATTTGGTTTCATAATGTACTCTTCAATGGTAAGCAACATGGGTAATTTTTCATCAGTAAGGTCCAGTAAAATACCACCACACCAGAGTGACTCATTCTCAGTGTCAGGGGCATTGTGAAGGACTGAATTACCTCTGCTCCTGCAATTTATATCAGGACTGCCATGATGTATTCACATTTTAAGAACTTTTGTAGCCATAGAAAGAGAATAAACTGGTTTTATAAGTGAAGCTGGTAATGTTGTTTTTGAATTTGTTTATTCTTTATCTGCTGACATCTTGATAGATTTAATAGTCTTTTATTTGCAGTTGATTTCAGTGTTACTCTTAACACTAAGTAGGGCAAATTATATAAATAGTAACATTTATTTTATCAAGCCATTTAAATGGCAGACCACTGCTTTTCAGCCAGAACCAGGCACAATTAGTGATTAATGGAAACTGCAGCAAAAAACATTTGCCCCAAAAGCAAAAGAAAAATAATCCAGGATAGTGTTTGAATGACTTCCCGAAAGAGGGGGAAAGGTAAATAAACATTAATAATAACAATATTAGTCAAAAGAGTGAAAGAATGACACATTTGCAGTCACTCCCTCTGCCTTTAAGAAGCACAAGTTTTGTGTAATTTAATGGAAAGGTTGTAAATGTACATTAGTTAAAAATAACATAAAATATAAACGTGTCTAAATTTACGATACCAATAACTGTGGAAATGCATTATCATACGCATATAATAGACATCAGTGTGTATCGGGACTTTTATTTTACCCTGACGATGATGTCACAAAGCTGCGCTGTGCTCCTGCATCTGCTGTGATTCTTCTGAAAAAAAGGTTTGTGCTTTTTACTTTGTAAATCCATGCAAACTGTTCTATCAATTTACACATTTTTATAAGCTACGTACAATATATGAATAAGTCTTAGATATAAAGTAACACTGGTAATACAATATTTGATGTTTTGAGTAAAGCACATCCTCATATTAATAACATGTAACCGAGTGACATTCAAAGAAAACCTTATATTCCGACTACGCCACCGGGGTTTAACACCCACGGAAATAATTTAACACAGCAACACAAGTTCTTTGCTAAAAGAGGGAACAGAGATGTGACTTTCAAGTTCAACAATTTTATTAATAAACATCTCCACGTAGGCAAGATCAACTTTATTATATGCTTGTATTTCTTTAAAAGGATGTCACAACTTTAAAAGATCTGAGCTTTAGGCCAAATATTAAAATAGCCCACCGTTCTTAGCATATCAGGAATAGCAAGCCTGCAGAAAGGGAGAGAGGAAAGTCACAGGGCCACGGACCCCTCAGCCTGAAGACACACACCACACGTGCGCTGATATACAAATCTGCAATAACATAAAAGGGGTAGTGAATAGTGCAAATAATTCTACACGCTCAAATCAATACTCATACAGTGTAGAAAATCTCACACAACCATGCAGTGAGAAGAAGGCCCGGACGACCCCAAAAGGAAAGCACTCCCATGCAGGCTGGTTCCTGTAACACAGAAAAATGGATTAAAACTTGGGTTTACAAAACACAAAACCCAGCGGTTGGCATAAAGTAAGCTCTGTCTGTTACAAAAATAAACAAATTACAATCATACAAAAGCCCAAAATATTAAAATAAAATAAAACTTGAAAAATCAAAACAAATCATAAACAAAACAGCAGGGCCTAGACATCAGAAGTCCGTATGCATAGAGCTCCACAAAGAACGATCTGCCAAATAAAAAGAATCATGAATACAACTTTTTAACAAATCCAAATCAGTATAAATACAAACATTACAAATCAAACACTTGCTAAAGTCAATACAACACAAGGTCTTAAATCAGTAAAAATACACATGACAATTCACATCAATATTGAATGAATGAATGAATGATGCATTTGTATAGCGCTTTCATTGTGTATTTCCGTACACCCAAAGCGCTTTACAATCATATGGGGGATCTCTCCTTAACCACCACCAGTGTGCAGCATCCACTTGGATGTAACAACTATAACTCTACCGCACACATACCTCGGCCGTAATCCAAGAATGGAATGTGACTTTAATAAAGTGGAATAAAACTGCTGCGTAGCACGGCTCGTTGCTCTAAGCTAGGGGTGTCAAACTCGTTTTAGGGTGAGGGCCGGATGAGAAGAAATGTGACCATGTGCGGGCCGAATCTCCTTTTTTCATAGAATCTCCTTTCAAATCATAGTGCAACAAATTACAAATGAATTTGCCAAAAATAATTCACGAGTTCGCTCTTACATATAATAAATGGCATAAAAGTTAAGCGTGTTTGGCGTGCTGTCCGGGAGAGGGGTCCGAGCTTGGCATTTGGCCCGAACCCAATAGCGCTCTCCCTAGCTGGAGGTGAAGAGAGAGAAAAGGGGGGGGGGGGATGCTGAAAATCAGAGATAAGTGAAGGTAGGACTGCTTGGCTATTTAAAGGGACTGTAGTGATTGGATAGGGAGTGTGATTGCTGATGGTGAATTGGCCGTGTTAATTATCTGCGCGAGCTCCTCCAGAAATTTGTTAACAAAACATCACTTCACGAGTTCGCTCTTACATATAATAAACGGCGTAAAAGTTAAGTGTGTTTGGCGTGCTGTCCGGGAGAGGGCCCGAACCCAATAGCGCTCCCCCAAAGTGTAAATCACTGCAGGACAGCAGCCAGAAAACCCCCCAAATATAGCTTACCTTGGCTGAAGGGATGCTGGACGTTTAGAAGTAGACAGAGTATAGGAGGAGCTTCTGCTGGCATTGTTGGGGTAGATAAGGAAGAAAGCATTTTGCGTGAGTGAAACTTGAGGCAGGTGGGAATTATGAATGGTGCTCTCGAGGGAGCGAGTATTGCTGTTGCGGGGGGAAAAAGGCGGTGGCTGCAGCGGGGCTTTGCATTGCTGCGCGTTAGTGATGTATGTCTCGAGACCGGTCTTATATGTAAAATAGTATAAGAAAAGTCTTGATTTATAATTTTGAGAGGTATTACAGTTGGGGATGGAAAGACGATCGCGATAGGGCTGGATATATCTTCAAAAGGCAATGATGTCATTCAATAAATATACTCACTTCATGTTTAAAAGTCAAAACGGCACAGATATCTATTTATGAATGTATTTGAAGGAAACCGACTGTCCTCAGAAACGTGTCGTTGGCATTTTCATTTCATGTCTGATAAAACAGCGTTAATGCTAATTTGTGTACAGCCGTTACTAGGAAAACCGTAGTATTTCAGCGCTCCTAAAGCGCCCCCTTGTGACAGAGAATTTTTTTTTTCCAAAACATTTTTTTTTTAGCTGTTTATGGTCAAATTATTGCAATTATCAATCCATGTTTTTATGCAGCAAACACATAGAGGTGTAAATGTGAAATTAGTTAATGTGCCTTCTAAAAATCTAAACAATTAAGTAATATTAATGTTATATATCTTATATAAATATAAGAAATAATATACTTGATTTATCCCTTTTATATGGTATAAAGGTTGAAATGCCATTGTATTAGATATTTTGTTTTTGTGTCTGTATTTG
Organism: Garra rufa; assembly: GCF_049309525.1. Classification (NCBI taxonomy): domain Eukaryota; kingdom Metazoa; phylum Chordata; class Actinopteri; order Cypriniformes; family Cyprinidae; genus Garra; species Garra rufa. Next base: position 44,096,388 of record NC_133364.1, on the reverse strand, counting down.
AATTATAAATCATGTAATTTTATGGCTTAATATTCTTCCGTACATTGTCCAACCCCACTCATACTGTTCATTTAACTTGTGCAGCTCTTAAAAAAAGGGTCATTAATTGCCTCAAATTTATATTTTACAACTCTGCAGCTACACTGAATGGTGAAATAAAATTCCTTCCTTGATATTTGTTTATATTTGAGTATTGAAAACATTTTTGATTGACATTTAGACTCCTATCTGATTTTCTATATTTAAAAAAAAAGGTCTGAAAGATGTCTGGTAAAGATCTCTTGATCTGGAAAGCATCTTCTGTGTACAAACATCTGGCAGGCGTGTGTAAGATGTCAGTTTTACATACATTCTGAATCATAAACATCTTAAAGACGTCTACAGTATTTCATATCTGATAGGAAACATCCCAATAGACATATTGCAGATGAGCAAACTACGTCTTGTAGATGTCTTGCAGACGTAAATGCAGACGTCAAATAGACATCTCCGAGATGTACGTGTGCTAATCAGAATGAGCCATGAAGAATCGAGATCGGCACATAACTAAAAAGAATTTGGGTGTTCCTAAATTTATTTGGATGCTCCTAACTTTTGAAAGTTGGGAGCACCAGTGCTACCAAGTAAAAAAGTTAATTTCGAGCCCTGGACAGCCGTTGGCCAGAGGGGGCGCGCGTTGCTGCACGTAGGGAAATAAGCGGGGGCTTCAACAGGAGCCATGCGTTGCTGAGCGTGAGAGGAAAAGCGGGGGTGAGCACTGCTGAGCATAGGGGGAATAAGCGGGGGGCTCCAGCGGGGGCGTGCATTACTGCGCGTAGGGAAATAAGCGGGGGCTTGAACAGGAGGCATGGGTTGCTGTGCGTGAGAGGAAAAGCGGGGGCGTGCACTGCTGTGCATAAGGGGAATAAGCAGGGGGCTCCAGCGGGGGCGCTATGCTGCGCATAGGGAAATAAGCGGGGCTTCAACAGGAGCCAGCGTTGCTGCGTGTGAGGGCAAAAGCGGGTTTCTTTGATGAAGGCGCGGTCTGATCGGATGTAGCTCTTGAAAGCTTCTGATGACCACCGACCGAGCGCTTGGATCTTCTGTTGGGAGAGGCCTTTTTGGGTGGCTGTGGTTGCTGCGCCTATGCGGAATGAATGGCTGGAGAACTTGTCAGCTGGGGTGCCAGAGAGAAGCAAAATGGATTTAAGGTGCTTTTGGAACCAGAAGCGTGTGGCGGGGCGGTTGGAATCATCTATAAAGAGAGGGTCGGAGGGGAGTCTGGATTGGGATTTCCTGAGCTGAAGGAAAGCTAGGAGGGTTTGGAAAGGTTGGAGGCATGGGCGACATTAGGGGGGGGCAAGGGGGGGCAGTTGCCCCCCCTGTGGTTAGTCATGGAATCCTCGACAGCCCCGCTGCAACTGCTTTAGCCAAGCTTAGGCTCGGTTGTACTTTGGAACTAGGCGGTGCTAAACGAAAGCAAAGCAATTGAAGATCTGGCAAACTATCCAACGTGTTTTTGCAGCGTTGAGCAATGTAGCCAATCACAGACATATCTGTTGTTTCCGAACAGTCTTGTCAGAATTCACTCACTGCTGAAAGCGCCTGATCGGTTTTTATTAAGTGCCGTTTTGTGCGCTCGTGAATCATCTTGAGTGTAGACGCGATGTAAATAAAATATTAATTGTGTAGTTTAGAGAGCTTTATTAATTATAACGGAATTTTGTTAGATCTCTATGAAATTTTAGTGATAATAAGGGGAGCGTGCTTTGCACTTTCCAGGCTATAATCCATTTAGAATTTGTATGAAACTTTCGTTTTTCGGCACATGCAAGCTGATATGTTTTGGGAGTGACATTTGCATATTTACGCTGGGTTTATTCTCGAAATAACGGTGAAGCAATAGACGGGATAAAAATATATTTTCCCCTTCTCCCAAAACAACTTACTGTTTCAGCTATAAAATAGTTCAGTTTTGTATGTAATGGCAAAATGTTTATATTTAGTTTCGTTTTTTATTTAGCTAATTTAGAAAAACGCTTGGAGCATTTTTTATTCGTTAAATATATATATATTTACCGAACAGCGCCCAGCGGAAGACTGATCATAGTCTGTTTGATCAGTTTGCCTTCTCAAATCATCACAATTGCCTAAAATGAAATCTATAGATATAAAACAGTTCAAGTATAAAACAATGGTAGTTTAAACGTTACAGATACATGTGCGCTATATGCGCATAGTTTGTGCAGAAAGTGGAAGCTAAAGCTTGCAGGACATCGAGGCACCAGCGCGATCATTGCATTTTTTTCATTGAAAGCAATTTAAAATTATCCGTCATTTTTGCTCACAAAGTACGAGTAATACATCGAAAAAAACGTTACAGCATTTTTATAAAACAAGGAAAACAAAAATTATGTGCTTTCTGCCGTCTGGTTCTTGAACAGGAGTGCTTAACAAAATGAAGCGAAATGCATGCCTCACAGACATAATAAATACATTTATAGAAAGCTTTAAATTATTACTTAACGAAATAAAACAAATCAAAAGAACAAACTCTTTCATGTAATCCATAAAGATGAATTTCTCTCTAAAGGCGCGTCCAAAAAGGAGATTGCGAGTCAGGATCTTTGCGACACTGACTCAGAATACACAAATTAATTAATAAATAATTCATTTATGTCCTTACTCTTTCCTCGACACATTCATTGTTATTTATTTTTGCCGGTGCTTGGGGCGAGTTTTAGCCTATTGTGTGCGCTTGAACGTGGATTCAGCTGCGCTAAAGCACACTAAACGGTGTCTTGAGTCGGTCTCAAAAGTGAAAGCGAAAGTGAAGTTTCGTGTTGTTTCCACCAGCGCGGCATTTTTTTTCTTCACCATAATTGATGGATGTCTAAATTATGAAAATAAGGAGAAGCCTAAAACAGGCCCGATGCCGGCCCGGGTCTGAACTATGACGTGAAAATTGGCCCGAAGCCGTAGCCCTGGGGTGTAAAAAAAAGTCAGGGCCCATCGGCCCGGGCTGAAGTGCAGCGCTTTAATTGACTGCTTTGATGTGCTGCAATACCCTAGGGCACTGTTTTAATGCTTACATCTGATTTTTTTTTTCTTGCCCCCCCTGACTCAAGAGTCAAATGTCGCCCATGGTTGGAGGGGTGATTGAAGGTTAAAGATATATATATATAATGGCCTTTCTTAGTTTGGTCTGTCTTTGCTTTATGAAGTAAGAGATGGTTTTGCCGTCTAGAACTGCTAAATCGGAGATGGTAGGGTGGATAGCTGGGTTGAAGCTAGGTGTAATGGTGAGCTCAGAGCATCTGAGAAAACCGAAAAAAGCCAGGATAAACATTGCGTCTAATGTGCGGGCGGTATGAATGGAATGGTAACCTTTACAGAGGGTGGAGATGCATGTGGTCAGGATCTTTAGGGTGATGGGTTGTCTGGGGTCTGGGCGGCTGGGCTGGGTTTTTTGTATACCTTTGATGAGGAGGGATGTCTGAGAATTGGAAATATGGGGTGAAGGCGAGCCGTATAACAGTTTGTGGAAAAACTGGACTCTGCTTAGGTATCCTTTAATGGAACTGGCTTGGAGGTTTTTATTGGAGTTGAGATGGGAGATAAATGAGGTGAAAGTGAGCAGGGAAAAATCGTGGAAAGGTAAACTGTTGGCGGAGTGGAAAGTTTTAAAGCATTTCCATTCTGTAAGATAGGATTGGAGAGTCCTAGGGGAGACTGCTTGGAGAATGGAGTTGATGGATGCTTCGAGAAGAGGCCTTAGGGGGTGGTTTACGGGAATATCAGTTCTGAATAAGGAGGGACTGGGGTTGGGAGCTGTTTTGCAGTTATGATAAATTGGTCACAAGCTGAAATCCAAATCAAACGTCTGAGCAAAGGCATGAGTGCGGGGGAGTGGGAACGGCCTTTGTTAATGCAGTGCACGGTAGCTTTGTTGCCCCATAGGGAAGCTGCGGCCACTAATGGGTAAAGCTCAAATAGCGCTGAGGATGATAGCTGAAGGGGCAAATCTGCCAGCTCAGGGGGCCAGGTAGAAGCGAACCAGTGGCCCTGGAGGAAACCTCCGAAGCCGACGGAGGGGGCGGCGTCGGTATATGATTCTTTGTCGATTGGGGAAGAAACCAAATTGCTGTAAAAGAACGATAAGCCGTTCCACTGATTGAGGAAGGAAATCCAAAAACTGATCTCGTTGCGGCACGAATCAGTTATGGAAATGCGGTCCTCGAGGGCGTGGGTAGAGGAGGAGAGGGAGAGGAGGTGGGAGATGAAGGGGCGGCCTTGTGGGATGATGCGCATCGCGAAATTTAGATGACCCAGAACGGATAACAGCTCGCGTTTTGAACAGCTAGAGTTAGTAAACAGAGTGGAAGCTACTAGAATCATTCTGTCAATCTTTTCTTTGGGTAGGGAAGCCAGGAATTTTTGGGAATCTAAATTGATGCCCAAAAATTCGATGGAAGTGCTAGGACCCTCGGTTTTGTCTTGGGCAAGGGGTATCCGGAGCTCTGAGAAAAGCTTTTGAGTAGTCAAGAGGTGTGAGGCTGGGACGGAATCTGGGGGTGAAATGATTAAGAAATCGTCTAAAAGATGGATCAGATAGGGTAAGTTGTAATTGTTGGAGAGGATCCAGCAAATTGCCTCCGACAGCGTGTCGAAGTATTTAGGACTGCTTTTGCAACTGAATGTGATGCGGACGGCGAAGTAGAATTCGTTTTTCCAGCGGATGCCAAATAAGTGCCAGAAATCTGGGTGGATGGGCATAACTTTGAAGGCGGAAGTAATGTCGACTTTGGCCAACCAAGCGAAGCGACCTGCCTTTTTAATCAAGGTGGTGGCTTGGTCGACGTCGTGATAGTGGAGAGAAAACTCTTTGAGCGGAATGAGGCTGTTAATGCTCGGGAATGGGGAATTATGCGGAGATGAGAGATCGATTATGAGGAGAATTTTCTGATGGCAACACCGATGGGGCTGACTCGATAGATGCTAAAGGGAGGGACAGAAAAGGGGCCTATCATGAAATTTGAGTCTATTTCTTTTTTGATTAGGCCGTCCACTATTTCGGGTTCGGTGAGAGCGGAGTGGAGATTTGGGCAGATGAGGTTTTGGGAGGGGAGGCTCAGGACGCCGGGGTGGAATCCATGTGTGAGACCTGAAAGAACATAACGTACAAAATGAGGGTCGGGGTGATGAAGCAATTCAGCAGATAAGCAGGAAACATTTACAGGAGTCGATAAATATCTTTTTTGATTTTTATTTGCAGCTTTATGGACAGGACAAACCAGACGTGCATGAGCGCCGCCACAAAAATTGCACACATGCATGAAACGACAGCGCTGTCTGGTGCACCTGCCGCTGTTGAAGTCGGTGCAGACTAGGTTGCAGGAGGAAGAAGGGCAGCGGCGAAGTGTGGGAGTAGGAGTAACTGGGGTCTCCATGAGACGCGGGACGTAGCTCGTGGATTTGGGTTTGGATGTTCGGGGCCGGGAGGAATGGATGGATTTATGAAAGGGCAGCTGGAGGTGGGGTGGGAAAAGGAATGGCAAACCGCGCAAGAGATGTTATGGCAGCCCAGGAAGACTCTGCTATGGAGCTTGGTGTCCAGAGCTCCCCAATAAGGTCACTGGTTCCACTGGACTACGCGGATGGCACATTTGGCGGCGAACAACTATTGGTACGTATAAAAGTGGGAACCTCCGAATGACAGCGCGAGTTCAGCGACTATTGTGAGATAGTCGCTGAGCTCGCGTCTCCTATGGGGAAAGGTGGTGCAGATGACTTCTGCGTAACGGGTGAAGGCAATGGTAAACTCGGCAAATGACAGAATGCGTAACTGGGCGGGTGCTGAATTTTTTAAAGTGACTGAGAAATCGCAACAGTTTATTTGGTGATCGGCGGGTGAGGGTAAGATTGGTGACAAGAGGGTAAAAAGATCAACATCCGCACCTGCTAGTATCTGGGTTCTGATGGAGTTGGGAACTGGGGGAGGTTCCTGACAACAAAACGATATCAGCCAATAAAACCTCTATCGGATTATATCGGACTGCGTTAAAAATCTCCAATATAAGATGTCCGTTCTGTTCTAAACTCCGTTACAGCTATTCTATCCAGCAGCGTCCAGAGCCAGCGTGCAAAGCACATGTGATCACAACACTGCTTGCTAGCGAAGTAGCAAAGAAAATGAGCAAAAGTTTAATACGTGAAAGTTTAATACGTCCAACCTCATCACGCATTTGAAGCAGCATCACAAAACTCTGCATGAGGATTTTCACAAGACCACTGAGTTAAAGAAACAATCCTTTGGCAACGTCAAGCAACCAACGCTGCCTGAAACCCGCGCAAAGCGTGACAAATTCCCAAGAGATCGCAAAAAGGCATTAACCTTAACAGAAAATGTATGCCAGTTTATTGTGCTCGATGACCAGCCACTGTCGGTGGTGAGTAATATCAAGTTTAAACGCTTAATTGAACACCCCGAGCCTCCCTACGTTATGCCCAGCCGCCACGACATTGTCGACAAAACCATACCCCAGATGCATAAAGAAGTTAAAGAGTGTATTGCTATTGCTCAGAGGTTCACACACAGCTAATGCATAAACGCCATGGAGGAGATGCTGCGTGACTGGAAAGTCGACAAAAAGAACGTCCATGTCGTTCTAAAAGATAATGCAGCTAATATGTGACCCTGGACCACAAAACCAAACATAAGGTTAAATTTGACAAAACTGAGATTTATACATCATATGGAAGCTCAATAAATAAGCTTTCTATTGATGTATGGTTTGTTAGGATCGGACAATATTTGGCTGAGATACATCTATTTGAAATCAGAAATCTGAGGATGCAAAAAAATCAAATCAAGACTGAGAAAATCACCTTTAAAGTTGTCCAAATTAGGTTCTTAAAAAATGCATATTACAAATCAAAAATTACATTTTGATATGTTTACAGTAGGAATTTTACAAAAAATCGTCATGGAACATGAACTTTACTTAATTTCCTAATGATTTTTGGCATAAAAGAAAAATCACAAATTTTGACCCATGCAATTTATTTTTGGCTATTGCTACAAACATATCCCAGCGACTTAAGACAGGTTTTGTGGTCCAGGGTCACATATGAGAAAGGGATTGGACCAGCTTGGTGTGCCAAGCTTAGGATGTTTTGCGCACAGTCTCCAGCTTGTAGTCCGTGAAGGGCTTTTGTCACAGCGAGCTGTAAGTGATGCACTAGCCAACGGAGAAAAATAAGTATTTTGCACATTAAAAAAATATATTTTTATTCAATTAAGATTTTTAAAGTGCGTTCACACCGGACGCGAATGAAGCGGCAAGCGCGAGTGATTTACATGTTAAGTCAATGCAAAGACGCGAATAGCCATCCTGCGGCGCGAAACGCGCGAAAGAGGCAGCGCGAAACGCGCGAATAGCGCGAATGGCGCGGCGCGCATGAGCGTTTCAAGCGATTGCCGCGCCATTCTCGCGAGTTCAAAAATCTGAACTTCGGCGGAATTCCGCGCCGCGGTAACCAATCAGGAGCTTGCTCTAGTAGTGACGGAGGCAGAAATCCGAAACAACAATGGCGGACAAAATCACCGTTGCTGTCTGTGGTTCCTCGGAGCTGTACGATACATCTTTGGACTTTTGTAGAAACAGGAATAAAAGGGATCTTGCTAGGAATAAAGTGAGTGAAGAGGTCGGACAATCTGGTTAGTTTTAAAAAAACGCTCTTTACTCAATTTGACCTACATATACATACATATTGAGACTACAAGCAAGCTAAAGCTGGCAAATTGAGCTCATTCACCTATTTCACAACTACTTTCCCGCTGACGAGTGGCAGAAGCCCCTCCCTTGACGCGAATTCGCGTCTGTTGTGAAGAAAATGTCACGCGCGAATGACGCGAATTTTACCGCGCGAATGGCGCGAGTAAACTCAAATGTTCAAGCGTTCAACCACGCGCGAATAGCGCGTTTTTTCCGCGCAAGTCGCGTCCGGTGTGAACGCACCATTAGGCTGCTTGTTCACTGACGGAAGTGCTCAAATAAACACGTACGTTTGTTAATAATGTTTGAGGGTTATTTATTTTGGGTTTCAAAATAATATACATATGTATTTTATATATAGGCCTATATACACAAACATTATATATAATGTATATATATATATATATATATATATATATATATATATATATATATATTTATTTATAAATAATTTATATATATATAAATAAATTAGATAATTTATTGATAAACACCGCAACATTTTTTTCGTTCTTCTTTTATTTAAATAGCCTTCCCTTTACGGTGTCAGTAATTACTGTGCTGCTAATTTCTGATTTGGGAGTGATTTGTTTGTTAAAATATGTTAGGCTACCTTATTAAAAGTATTGCTCTTAACAGACCTGTGTGTATCACCAGCGCAGTGTCCGTTCATGAAGCATATAAGCTCTGCCTACGTGAGGCGCGTCGCATCCAACTCGCAATGTTCTATTACAATTTATTAATTCTGAACATGTTATGTGTCCATATTGCACCAAAATGCAACACTGCACTCCTTTGGGTCTAAAGCAAAAATCGATTGAATGAACTGTTCTCGACATAATAAAAATGCAAACAGGAAGACACACAGAGATTCCTGCCTTTATTAGAGAGAATAATATTTTCAGCCCCTCCCACTGAAGCTTCGAATATTTGGTGTTGATTACTACCGAAGCTTCAAGCTCAAAAAATGTTATTCGGACCAGACCTGCATTCCACACAACGAAATAGTTAAAAGCATTAATGATTTGTGCTGATTATTGTATCGGATTTGTATCGGTATCGGTTGGTGCTGAAGGCTGCAATATCGGTATCGTATCGGAAGTTAAAAAGTTGTATCGGGACATCCCTAACAAATAATAGCTAAATTATTTGTTTGATGCATAAGGCCCCGATCACACCGAACGCGTCTTTTAGTTCTAAAAACGCGAGGCGCACAGCACTGCCTTTTTTTGGTGACTTTTAAAAAAGAGCAGTGTGCTGCCGTTTTTTTATGTTGCTAGGCAACGACCAAAACAGCTGTCCTATCAGTCAAATCAAAGGATTATAGTGCCAGCGCTCTATAATCTTTGGTTTTTGCTGTTAAGTAAACTGTCATATTAGCAGAAACCCTAAAAAATACAGCTCCGGGTTACCCACGACAGACACCAAAAGTTTCTCCTCCATTTCTTGCAGTCTCCAGACTTTTTAAGCAACGGTAAACTTTTGTCACCACAACAGAAGGCCCGTCTCTCCATTCATTCGATTGGACAATGGAAAAAACGCGAATGACGTCCGGCATTTTTCCGCTCAGAGTTGCTGGGGCAGCCGTGGCCTAATGGCTCGAGAGTTGGACTAGTAACCCAAAGGTTGCGGGTTCGAGTCTGAGGTCCGGCAGGGATTGTTGATGGGGAAGGTGAATAACCAGCACTCTCTCCACCCTCAATACCACGACTGAGGTGAGTCCCTTGACCCCCAACTGCTCCCCGGCGCCGCAGCAATGGCTGCCCACTGCTCCGGGTGTGTGTTCACTACTGTGTGTGTGCACTTGGATGGGTTAAATGCAGAGCACAAATTCCTAGTATGGGTCACCTTACTTCACCTCCTGCTTTTTTTTCAACTTCAGGCGCTCAGAGCGCTTCTGCAAAAACGCAAGGCGCAGCAGGCGGTGAAAACGCCCGGGGCGCATAAGCAGTGCGCAGAACGCTCACTGCCAACAGAAAACCATTAAAAAAGGCGCCTCTCACTGCAAAAACGTGTTCTGTGTGATAGCGGCCTAATAAGGTTCTTCACCTTATTTGTTTCAGAGTAGCAACAGTTTATCTTTCTATAAGATAACATAGCTCTGACATAGCAACACCCAACTGAATCACATTTCATGCATCTTATGCACTTTATTCCTTTTGCATTTATTGTATTCACTTAATAGTTGATTACTCTTGTCTATCGTTTGTTAATAAATTTATTTTATTACACTTGTGTCTTACTTGTGTTGATGATACAGTGAGAGGTTCTACAAGTTAGATATCCCACCAATCTTTCTTATGTGATGTACTCATAACTGCACATTAAGTTACATGTGATCCAAGAATCATAACGTCATCTGTGACGCGAGTACCCATCACTACACTATTTCGCTTTTCTAGTGGGCGAAAGCAGAACTCACTACACAATTGGCGTCCCTGGGTGGGGCAAGTTAACATTAGATGAGACTCCTGTAAAATTCACTACAACTTTCCATTGATGTATGGCTTGTTAAGACAGATATG
>NC_133364.1:44028919-44085606 GCF_049309525.1 Garra rufa | reverse complement strand
ACACTAGTTCACGTTTCTGATAAATATGATTGGAGTTGGCTAAAAGTAGGCTAGTTACACTGATCAAAGTAATAACAACGTAGGCTAACATAATTATAAGTATGAACATTAGCTATTGTCTTCAACAGCAACCAGAGTTAGTTTAATCATACATACCGAATTTCATAGTTGTCATGACTCAATATGGCAAGATTGTTGTATCAGTCACTTTTAGTTCAGCATTCCTATTTCCTAAACTGGAAACCTACTACAAAGCTATGTGTATGTATGTTATGCCATGATGTGAGAACCAATGCATGTTTCTTTCTTAACAGATTTGCAACATATAACCACCTGATGGCCTTCTGGGAACTGATTGAACCGGCAACTCACAGGATGATTCGTGTCACCAGCTCCAAAGTCTTCAAGGAGCCTGGAAACACTCGGGCACTTCCTGCAATAGACGAGTTCTTCTTGTTCTTGATGCATCTTGCTTTGGGCCTCAAGCAAAAGGACCTTGGTCATCGGTTTCAAGTACATCAGACCACTGTAAGCCGCATCATAACAACCTGGGCAAACTTCCTCTACTTTGTCCTGGGGTCAGTGTGCATTTGGATGACAAAAGAGCAAGTACGAGCCCATCTGCCAGAAGAATTCCATCAATTTCGAGACACACAGGTTATCCTGGACTGCACAGAGATCCGCTGCCAAACACCTTCCTCTTTGCTACTACAAAGTGAGGTCTTTTCAAATTACAAGTCTCACTGCACTTTCAAAGCCTTAGTAGGAATGGCACCTCATGGTGCAATAACATTTGTTTCTACACTGTATGCAGGGTCTATTAGTGACCGGGAGCTGTTCAAACAGTCAGGGATCATTAACCTTCTTACCCCTGACATGGCCATCATGGTGGATAAGGGGTTTCTAATTGATAGCCTAGTGCCATGTAAAATCCACCGGCCTGTTTTTCTGACCAAAGGAAAACAAATGTCAGCTGATGAAGTGACACACACGCAGTCTGTGGCTAGGCTCAGGGTACACGTTGAACGTCTTATCCGTCGCATTAAGGAACACAAGTTGTTTGACACGGTCATCCCATTGTCCATTTCTGGTAGCATGAACCAACTGTTTACAGTGGCATGTTTGCTTGTTAACTATCAATGTGGACCACTTGTCAAGGCATGGAGCCATTGAGTCTAATGGTTTGTCACCTGTAAATATTGTACATATACTTTCGTAAATACTATGGATTTCACATTCTGTTCTGTATACCTCTGATCAACAGACAAAAGTAAGACAGTGTTTCCTTTACATATTTTATTATATAATTTCATAATACATAACACAAAAAAAGATAATCTAATGTAATATAGGTAGATATATATATATATATAGGTATAGATAGATATATGCATAAGTGTATATATTGTATAAATGTAGTGTATGCAAATATTGTTTAGTGTAAATAACTATAAATAATACAATACATATAATGCTGTGTATATATATATATATATATATATATATATATATATATATATATATATATATATATTTGTGTGTTTGTGTATGTACATGAGTGTTTATATGTAAATATTGTTTAAATAAGAATAATACAATAAAAAAATAGAATACCATAAATCTAAAACTCAGACCTGAGGTATTTTTTTGTTTTGCTTTTTTGTGTGTGAGAGAGAGAGAGGGAATGTGATTCTAAAATGGGTGAGTGTGTTACAGCCAATCTATTGTGTTGGTAACTTCACTCATAAATCTATCTACAGTCAAATACAATAAAATAGCAATATAATATGTGTTTATGTGTGGTTGTTCAAGGCACACTGCCACCATAGGTTTGCAGAGAACTATATACAATATGCACACTTGAAAGGGCTGGTGTGGGTTGTGAGGGCCGCTGTAACCCAGTGTCCATCCTCACGGGAAGTGGGGGGGGGGGGGGTTGTGAGGGCCGCTGTAACACATCTGAAAATCGGTCCTTGGGGTCTATATGACCCCGATCGACGTTTCCTCGATTAAAAAAAAGGGTTCCCTTCATCTGAGAGGAAAAATATTTTGTGACTTTTCCTACATAATCTGTCTATACACACACAAAAAAACCTGGCTTGATTCGATTGTTCTGAAGGTATGTAATTTTTTTTTTTACTAATCTGGTCTTCGGGGTCAATATGACCCCACATTGAAATGAATGGGAAATTTGAAAAAAACTCAATATTTTTTCTTCATTTGTCAAAAAAAATCTATAAATCCGGCATAAATCAAAAAATTCACACACAGAAATGAAGGCCTACTACTAGAGCATAAATGTGATGTAGAAAAGACATGCTCACTCACACACACACACGCACACACACACAAACACAGACAAACAAACACACACTTACATATGCACCCATGTATTCTCTCACTCTCTCTCTTTCTCTCTCTCTCTCTCACACACACTCACAAACACTCACACACACTCACACACACTCGCACACACACTCTGACTCCAAGTCTTGTCCTTTAGGTGTGTTTTAGGTGGCATTTAGGTGCCATTTTTCTGTCAAATTTCTGTGGCATTATGTAAAAATAGACATTTCAAAATGCACCAAAACTACAAAAATTCTACTATTTGAAAAAAAATTATAATTTTAAATGTCCTTTCTTATGTTTATATATAAATAAATTCAAAAAATGTATTTCAAAAGTTGTAATACAACAGTTGGCTACATGCACTAAAATGAATGGCTCTCTATTGGCCTCTGCTGGTCAAAACTATTTATTTCTTAAACTGAAAAGAATTAAGGTTTATCTCTAACCAGGAGATGGCGTACTTCTACACGTAACACCTAGATCAATATCCAAAAACAGTTTAAATTAAATTTAGATCATAATTTAAGTGAATTTTTCTTAAAAAATTAAAATTTCATAGGCAAGCTTATGGTGTAGTTGAGGAATTGTGTGGTAAATAGGTACAAAAGTACTTCATATCTCCCAAAACACAGCATTAATGAATAGATGAGAAGTAAACAAAAAAATATATATATTATTTGTATAATTAAAAATGTATATTTTTTGTATAATTTCTCGATCAATTGTTGGGGTCATATAGACCCCAAAGACCAAATTGATGAACTGGAAATGAAGACCTTATTAGGGTTAAACACACAAACACTTCGGTAGGTAGTGGTAAAAAAAAAACAGATCTCCTCGGTCTCTAATGGTACGCATTACATCTACATTTTTGTGTATGCGCTCAACAAGCATGTCCTCCTGCGCACATACCACGAAATCACACCACTCCAAATCTGTTAGGAGGATCTGACCTTGTACTTGCCAATAGTACTTGTGCTGCCTCCTAAGCTGTAAAGAGCCACCAGACATTTTCAGGTAGGGGCAGTCAACATAACTCTTGACGTTGGGGCATTTAATTTCCAGCAGGCCGAATTTGGGGTTTTCAGAAGGATCAAACACGACTCCATCAGGGGAGCATCCCAGCCATGGAGCATCAGGGTGTATAATGAAGCCGCAGGGTGAATAGTTCACATTTTTTAATCCGCAGTACTCTGTCACGGCAACTGGCTCCATATCGACTCCTCTCCTCATGTCCTTAGTCATGACAGTCCCCCTCAAAATTCTGTGTGCCAGATTTTCAGCTGATGTATGACAGCGAACATGGCATGCCTCATGGAAGCGTGTAGATGTGACTCGCATCTTTCTCAGTCGATGCCATTCCTGGCATGAGCTCTGCTCCCGTGTTGCAGCTTCAATCCTTTGGGCCATGTGAAATGACACCTGTAGCGATTTCATACATACATGTTCCTCTTCTGATAACACATAGGCGCATGTGGTTGGCTCAAGCCTATAGCCATGGATGGGAAGGGAAGGTTGGGCAGGGGCGTCTGGGATGTTGATAATTTCCCGCATTTCTGGTGTTTTTTGCTGAAATGAAAGCACACTCCCTGCCTGGACAGCCCCAAAAGCTGTCTGAACTAATGGGACTTCCACTGACATGCCCATGGTGGTCACCAGAGGTGCAAGCAAAGGGGGGAAGTCCTTATAGACTTCTGCCACTCTCAATGTGGAGAGATCTGGCATTTCCCCGTCAAGTGCTTTGTAGAGAGAACTTCTGAAAATGTTGAAATGAAAAAATGTTTAAAAACTGCAGCATACATATTAACCACATCAACACATAGCTTAAACTAAAGCTAACATAATCTCACCTTACACAAACAGCAGTAGAATTTTGGGGTTTGCGGACCTCCATGTCTTCCACTGGACCTGGCCTAACACCCTGACAGCAATGACACATTTTGACATGGCATCACAATAGTTACATGTGCATAGGTACAATTCACATGACAGATAGATGACTTACCAAGGTCCTTGGCTTATGCCAGGTCTGCTCAGTTTCTGTGCAACTGTGCACTGGGGGTACAGCAGGGATGCCTAATTGTGAAAAGTGTGCTGTTTGGTATAGTAGTGCAACCAAATGGTTGCATAAGGCACACCCCGCCACACAGGAGCAGTGGGTGCTCACCAAAATGACAGGTTTCGAGTCTTTTAACACCATCTAGGGAAAAATAGAAGCTTAGATCAGAAATACCTCTTGAGAGCTAAACAAGAGCTGTTAACAAGGGAAAAATATAACTAATAAAAGCATACGGTTGTATTGTAGATGAGAGCCACATAGGCCTACCCATTCACATCCATAAACAGTAGACTGAGCCATGTACATTTAGATAATGCAACTTATCAGCCGGCCTAACCATTACCCTAACATTGACCCTATAGTCACCCTACTCTCAATTCGTGTGGCTTTTCATTTTTCCTCATGGATCTATGACAGACTGCCCTCACGCTGACCTCTCCTGTCACCTTGTTTTTTATTGACACTGTTAGGGAAAAAGATGAAAATACATTTTGAAACTGGGTTACATGGGGACGTCCGCATTTGGTCCTTGTTTTGACGTTCGCTGGCGGACGTTTTGGGGACGTCCGGATTTGGTCCGATTTGTAACATTCGCTGGCGGACTTTCTGAGGACGTCAGCATTTGGTCCTCTTTTTGACGTTCGCTGGCGGACGTTCGGGGGACGTCTATTTTTGCATTCTATTTATTTGTTTTCTATTTATTATATATTAAACAAAAAGGCCTTTAAGCTTGCTCTATTCTTTTTCTATTCTATCTGTTTTCTATTTATTGTATAATTAGCAAAAAAAAAAAAACTGCGTTAGGCTAAATGAGACCGTCATATCAATTCCATATCATAAAAAAGCGTCTGCTAAATGATTACATTGTAAATGTAATAGATTTGAATTAATTGTGTAATGAAGTTAATGTTAAAATGTAATAACTTTCATTTCTGGAAAAAGAAAATAGGAGTGACTTCTGTAATTAAAGATGTCATCAAATCATGAGTCTGTTTTTAGCAGTTAGGCTGTCATTTAAACATCAAAAACACGATACCCTTCAATAATATAATTGAACATAGGCTACAATTAGGCCCTATGCATTCCCCCATGCATGAAGAATATTAGGTTGCTCTAAATTTATGTTATAGAGTGATGAATGCAGCCAAGAAAACGAAGAATAGAAAAGAAAGTGGAAAATAACACAGGTAAGACAAATAAATTTATTCTACCTATTTACATATCAAACTGTTGGTAAACCAATAAGAACAGTTATTTAGGATTTTTTTTTTAAAGTGTAATACAATATAGCCACATTGGGAGACAGGCTACAAGCAAGTGTAGATCAAGGCGAGCGCGTGATCGAGTGACATCACTTTAGGGTTACGCGCATGTATCCATGGCAACGCTCAGCTGCTTAGTGACAGTTAACGGTCCTCCCGTTTACTTCTTCAGACAAGGCCTTTTGTTTTCGCTTTCTTCGGTCAAAAAGGTATTTATACTTTTATATTTATAGACATTAGCTACCGTAACCACTGTGTATCTCGTAATGCTGAAAAGTTCACATTTTAAAACGTTTGCTGAAGATGTCGGTTGTCGGTCGTGTACGGCTGTTGGCCATTAGCATAATGTGAACACTTTTGAAGCTAACCTTAGCATGTTTTGAAGCTAACCTTAGCAAGGTGAAATTATTAAATGTACATGATATTTACAGAAACTGAACTTAGATATTTAATTTTCATGTGGTTAAAATACACACAGAGACGCCAATGTGGCAACAAAAAAAAAACATTTTGGACGGATATCTTCATTCACTAAATTACTGACCACCTGGTCTAAATCCAAATTCTCAACCGTCTTTGCAAATTATTTTTCAATGGACAAACTATAGTCCTAGACATATAAAATAATAACACTACTGCATGTTTTCATTTTGTTGTTTTAGGATAGAAGATAACGGGAAGAATTGCCGTTGGACTAACCCCACAGCTGGCAACCACACTCACACACGGAAAGAGCACTGCAACTTTACAAATGTTCAGTTAAAATAAACGTATTTTACTCTTTACAACGTGTCTGTTGTCTTTGATTAGCCTAAAAGTAAAATAAAATGACATCCAGAGAACTTAAAGTGAAAGTCCCCTAAACGTCCCGAAAGGCCGCTGCACGTCCTGTGAATGTCCCCGTGAACGTCCGGAGGACGTCCGCTAGACGTAACGGGGACCCTACACAATGACGTCCGGGGGACGTTCGCAGAGGCCATTTAGGGGACGTTCTGGGGAACTATTTTTGTTAGCTGGGATGCTTCTGCTTAGTACCTGAAAAATCGCAAAATCAGCATGACGTGTACTTAGTAGGAATGGGGCGATAAATCGTTGCAACGGGAATCGAGAAAGGATTAAGCATCGATTCTGAGATTTCCGAACACATCACGATTCTTTCTCAAATCGATTCTAAGCTTAGTTTTGAACAACAGATGGCACTGCTTGCTTTAGAGATAGCCGTGCTCTCCTTGTTTTCAAATCCTTACACTCACTTAAACCTAAAATAACTATTCATACAATTCGAGAAAGTTTAAGCGAATTACAATGGTGTTTACAGTGGGCTGTGTTTACATTAATCTTGCATAATAAAAGCATTCTGAGCCAAGGTGAAATTACATGACTCAGCCGAACGAAGTGCTCTTCAGCACTCTTCTTCATGAGCGTAAAAATCTAAGTTCAAAATCGATTCCAAAGAGAAACGCGATGCATTCGGAAGATCTCAGAATCGATCCGCGAATCGATTTATCGTCCCATCCCTAGTACTTAAATTTCTTTCCGACTTAGCTGGTTTCAAATTTTCCACCGCATATTACACACATTGGTATTGCAGTATAGCCTGTGTCTGAACAGTTGATTAACCCAAACTTAAAAAAATTATCTTTATATGGCCTTACTCCGGATTTCTGTTTTTTTCTTTGCTGGGCCAGAAGTACTGCTATGAGGTTCACGTGCATCACCTTCACTGTCTTTTCAGCTGAGTTGGGCCACTGACAGTGTTTTCTGCTGCTACATTTGAAGGGGTCTTGGTCTCAAGGTGTGTTCACACCAGACGCGACTTGCGCGAATAAATCATGCTATTCATGCGTAGTTGGACGCTTGAACATTTTGAGTTTACTCGCTTCATTCGCGCGTGCAATTCACTTCACAACAGACGCGAATTTGCGTCATGGGAGGGGCTTCTGCCACTCGTCAGCGGGAAAATAGTTGTAAAATAGGTGAATGAGCTCAAATTGCCAGCTTTAGCTTGCTTGTAGTCTCAATATGTGTATATATATGTAGGTCAAATTGAATAAAGAGCGTTTTTTTAAAACTTACCAGATTGTCTGACCTCCTCACTCACTTTCTTCCAAGCAAGATCCTTTTTATTCCTGTTTCTATAAAGGTACAAAGATGTATCGTACAGCTCCGAGTAACCACAGACAGCAACGGTGATTTTGTCCTCCATTGTTGTTTGGATTTCTGCCTCCGTCACTACTAGAGCAAGCTCTTGATTGGTTAACGCGGCGCAAATTTTCGCCAAAGTTCAGATTTTTCATGCGGCAAACGCTCAATGCGCGCCGCAGGATGGCTATTCGCGTCTTTGCATTGACTTAACATGTAAATTACTCGCGCATGCCACTTCATTTGCGTCTGGCGTGAACGCACCATCAGAGCCCGCTTTTCCTCTTGAAAAAAATCATGAATAGTGCTTTTTGACTTGGCCTGTTCATATTCAACATAAAATAAAGATGGCTGCTAATATCACTCTACTGAAGTCTTTGCAGTTTGCGTCATTGCAATGGGGAAAAGAAAATAGCTGTGTCAACGTCAACAACATAGTGCGCTATGTTGAAAAGCATGATTGTACATACATACCTGGGTCAGGTGACAGAGATCGAGTATTTATTTTGTTTTATTGTTGTGTTTCTATTCAAAGTTATTATTATTGTTGTTATTGTTATTAAAATTGCATTAAATAATTTTATAACATTTTTTCCTTAAATCATCCCATGACCCAGGGTTTGAAAACCTCTGCCCTATACCATCTTTCAGTATTCCCTACATTAGTCCACTAATACATTCCACTTGAAGGAGTGAATTAAAATGAGTGAGTAAATTCGGACAATGGGTGCACCAGAAGGACTGCCACCTTTGCATAGTTTGTGCTTGCTGTTTAATAATCAATTTAGGATAGATGATTCAGCTGTGGGCGCCATCTTCTGGCGAGACATGGGAATTTATTAAGTGTGCAGCTCTCAGAGTGCATTATGGGTATTCTGTAGCCTTTGAGTGTACATCAGTTGTACATTCTTTTTTTGCATGCATGGTGGGATTGAGTGAGTGCACTTGAGAACATCCACTATGGTTTTGGACACCACTTCAAATGGTTGTCGCGATTTTGGATATAGCCTTGGTCATGGAGCACATGGGGGAGGGAAACAAAAATAACGTCAGTCCATGGGCTTGACATATATTTATTTAATGATTGTATAATAAATAAATCATATTGTGGATGCTATTATTATTATTATTAATTCAGCAAAGATTGTACATATTTCAACACATTTTTACATATTTTAGTAAATAAAATAAGTACATAAAAATATTATTTTTGTCCATCAAAAATACTGTAATTAAAACATGTTAATTTTAAAACTCAGAAAAAAAAACAACAATTTCAAAACATATTTTGACAGCTTATTTCACTGCTTGAAAGAGATCCCATAATTTAATATCATATTTTATAATGTCATAAATTCTCATGAAGTGCAGAGGAATCGATTTTATTCATGATACAAACATCAATTAAAATTAAAATCTGATCTCAAGTTTGCCTTGAAATTATAAG
Source organism: Garra rufa (assembly GCF_049309525.1). Lineage (NCBI taxonomy): Eukaryota > Metazoa > Chordata > Actinopteri > Cypriniformes > Cyprinidae > Garra > Garra rufa. The sequence continues at coordinate 44,076,347 of NC_133364.1, read as the reverse complement.
GCTCTATCTGACATTTTTATCAAAATGGAGTTATTCACATATTTTTATTTTGTGACAACTTATTTACATTATGTGATGTTTCTTTTGTATGTTGTGTACAGTTTGGGGCTTTTTTTAAACAAAAAGGGTTCAACCTATAGAAGTTTGTGAAAGATACATTGCATAATACTACTAATGATTGATGTGACACTATAAAAAAACAAATGTAGTTTGATAGAATCACAGATACACATCACTCAGCATGACTCACACTGATCTTGCTGCCTGTATGAGTATTTATTACAAACGTGTATTCTGTTATTTCAGTGACAGAAGTTTATATCATGAAGACTCTGAACATCTCACTGTTACTGAATTGTGCATCTTAAAGCGTAATGGGTAGAATGTCTTATTAGTTTATTCTGATTCATCAACACAGTTTCACGAATGAGTTATGACCAAGACTAATCCCAGCATAGAGCGGCTGAGTGAATGTGGTCTGGACTGTGTGGATGAGGGTCATTGTGTCAGAGACGCTGTAGAAGGACAGAGTTCCTGCACTCTCATCCACATACACTCCTGTTCTACCTGTGCCTTTGTAGGGGTTTACAAAGAAAGTAGTCCGCATATTATTGTGTATGAATGCATAATACGCTGGAGAGCAGATCAAACTCCAGGACTGATCATTATATCCAAACTCACACTCACGACTCTGTCCCGTCCTGCTGATGCTCTTATATGACACTGATATTACTACTTCATTACCTCCAATCCACTCCATCTCCCAGTAACAGCGCCCACACACTCTCTCTCTACACAACACCTGCTCACAATAATCAAATCTGTCAGGATGATCAGAATACGACTGATTCAGATTAGTATTTCCCACCACTGTTCTGTTCTCCTCAGACAGAATGAGATGACGGTGTGCTGTGTTTGGATCCAGTGTGAGAAAACAAGCATCTGAACACAAGAACAGAGACATTTATTACACAACAACAATCACTACAGCTGTGTGTGTGTGTGTGTGTGTGTGTGTGTGTGTGTGCGCGCGCGCGCGTGTGTGTACCTGGTATTTATTACATTATGGTGACCGAATGTCCCAACAAGGATAGTAATACCAGTAAATTTTGACCTTGTGGGGACATTTCTTAGGTCCCCATGAGGAAACAGGCTTATAAATCATGCACAGTGAGTTTTTTTGAGGAAGTAAAAGTGTGCACAATCTCCTGTGAGGGCTAGGTTTAGGTGTAGGGTAGGTGTAGGGCGATAGAAAATACGGTTTGAACACTATGAAAACCATTACGCCTATGGAATGTCCCCATAAAACATGTAAACACAACATGTGTGTGCGTGTGTGACATACATTTCTTCAGTCCTGCTGTAATCCTGGACTCTCCTCCATGATCCACACTAGAAAACACACAGACACATTCAGTCAGTCAGAAAAAGCTAAGGTACTTGGGGTGGTTGGTAGGCTGTTGCAATGTAGTTCACAGGGTACTTAGGTGGTTGCTATGCGGTTGCTAGCATGCTTAGGGTGGTTGTTAGACTGTTGCTATGTAGTTGCCAGGATACATGGGTGGTTGCAATGATGTCGATAACATGTTCTGGGTGGTTACTATGCAAAGGCATTCAGTGTGGTTGCTAGGGTGTTACTATGTAGTGTACTATGTATTTTTTGCATGTTTGTCACACTTAAATGTTTCAGATCATCAAACAAATTTAAATATTAATCAAAGATAATACAAGTAAACACAACATGCAATTTTTGAATGAAGTTTTTTTATTATGAAGGGAAAACAAAATCCAAACCCACATGGCCCTGTGTGAAAAAGTGTTTGCCCCCTAAACTTAATAACTGTTTGGGCCACCCTTAGCAGCAACAACTGCAATCAAGCATTTGTGATAACTTGCAATGAGTCAGTTACAGCGCTGTGTCAGAATTTTGGCCCACTCATCTTGGCAGAATTGTTGTAATTCAGCCACATTGGAGGGTTTTCGAGCATGAACCGCCTTTTTAAGGTCATGCCACAGCATCTCAATAGGATTCAGGTCAGGACTTTGACTAGGCCACTCCAAAGTCTTCATTTTGTTTTTCTTCAGCCATTCAGAGGTGGATTTGCTGGTGTGTTTTGGATCATTGTCCTGCTGCAGAACCCAAGTTCCCTTCAGCTTGAGGTCACGAACAGATAAAGAACAGATAAAACCCTTAATTTAAAAACTGCATGTTGTGTTTACTTGTGTTATCTTTGATTAATATTTAAATTTGTTTGATGATCTGAAACATTAAAGTGTGACAAACATGGAAAAAAATAAAAGATCAGGAAGGGGGCCAACCCTTTTTCAAAATGGCCACCACCATAACAGGCAGCACAGTAGGCAGTGGGATGCCCACTGGGCTTGAAGGTGTGGAGACTGTGAGGCTTGGAAGTGTAGGCTATGCGTTGCTTGGGAGTGTAGGCTTTGCGTGGCTTGGGAGCGAAGGTTTCACTGTGACAGTATAAAGATGTGCCGATAGAACACAACATTCACTTCTTCATCTGAAGCTTATGTCCGAAAGCAGGGCGAAGAGACTAGAGGACGTGGTGTCTCTTGGAACCATGGTTACATACGTAAACTCTCTCTCGAGGCAACTTCGAACCGCGTCCTCTAGGGGTCGCTATGGGGAGCGGTTATACCTACGCTGCCATGCTGAGGGGAGTGCATGCCATTAGAGCGAGCACTAAGTACTAACTTCCTTAAGTTTTAAGGAAATTGCCCCTGGGACGTTACTGACGGCTGTCATTGACGTTATCCCCCAAGGCCAGAGCTGTTACCCACTTACCTGCATGGGGTCAGAAGGCTGCACCCAGGGTAGAGCTTAAGGCTTGGAATCAAGGAGACTCCTTCAGGTGGATACAGCTAAGTACTAGGGCTGCGCGATAAATCGCATGCGATTGTCATGCGTATCTCATCAGTAAAGCCGGTTATTTAAAACACTGAGCCGTAGATCACTGAAAAGCTACGCAATATCGCGTTCAAAATCGAATGCGATTCATCCGCAATTTTGAACGCGATATTGCGTAGCTTTTCAGTAATCTACGGCTCAGTGTTTTAAATACCGCACCATCTGAACGCAGGTGATGGAGATTTACTACTAATCACAGAACCGGCTTTACTGATGAGATACGCATGACAATTGCATGCGATTAATCGTGCAGCCCTACTAAGTACCTAGGATAACCTAGACCTGCCTGTCACATAGGAGCTACCACTAGCTCTGAATGGGTCTGTTCCCTCAGGAACCAACTCACAGAACAAGGGAATCAGTTCCTGTGGACTTTTTTTTTTAAACCGTTCTAATTCTAGGTAACCTAGGAGTGCCTTGACACACGTCCTAGGTAGCAGATGGTCAAGAGGAATCTGCAATGATACCTAAATGGAGTTGGGCCCAAGAAGACCGGGGTTTTAAACCAACTCAAAAATGGGAACGAAGTCTAGCACGTAACCCATACCATACAGGAGTTTAGAAAAGTGCACAAAGACTTGATGCACACTTATCACTCTTGTGGATTTTAAAAAGTGCCCAGAGAATAGCGTGTGCACTTACCATAACATGGATTTGAGGAAGGTGTGCCAGAGAGGTCACACTCGACAGGGCTTCAGATGGTTGTCACATGACGGGCAATACTAGGGGTCAACCCTCACTGTAAGGGGAGCAATGCTGCACCCAATCAGCATAGGCAGTTCACAAACTGCTAATCGACTGACTGTATTGCCATGGAGCTAGACTTGAGCATCTTTCCAATAGTGGATATAGAGGACAGGCCCCTAACCCAGAGAGACAGGGAGGAACACCTGACCCGCCAAGAGGTGGCGCTCTATAAATGACCTTTCCGCAGAAAGGGAGCATGCCATTATCCACGAAGCCTGAGAAGTGAGAATCAACCTGGACATCAGAACAGACAGGCTCTTAACCCTGAGAGACAGGAAGGAAAACCTGACCCATCAGAGGGTGGCGCTCTAAGGGGGACCCTTCCGCAGATAGGGGAGCATGCCATCATCCACGAGGCTTGAGAAGTGGGAATCAACCTGGACATCAGAAAGGACAGGCTCCTAACCCTGAGAGACAGGGAGGAAAACCTGACCCACCAGGGGGTGGCACTCTAAGGGACCCTTCCAACGAGGCCTGCAAAGTGAATATCAAGGACAGGCTCCTAACCCTGAGAGACAGAGAGGAACACCTCACCCGCCAGGAGGTGGCACTCTATGACGGACCCTTCCGCAGAGAGGGGAGCATGCCATGCCCTATCCATCAACCCTTCACTCACAAAGCCGCATATAAACAGTAACTTCCCCTGCCCTCAGGATGAAGGGGGGTACTTCCAAGGGGATTAGCCTTAACCAACCCTAAGTGCCTCAAGCACGGGCTCCGCTCTGACCAGACCCGCATAATCTGCAAGAGCAAGAAGCCTGGGAAATGTTACTCTTCACTATAAAAGCCCATTCCACAGAGGAGTGATACTATTCCACTTAGAGAGGGCTGGAAGCTAGGAAGGGAGCCCATCAGGGCAGGACTATGGTCCAAGAGTCCAGAAAAACTGCCCAGGGGCATTCCTATGAAGAAAGACTTCCGGAAGCATATGTGGAAGAAGGACTGCGAGTCCTAAGTTACCAGCTGTAATGGGGGACCTGTAGGCCAGGAGGTTTCACAGGGACCTAAGCAGGTGGAGGCAGATTCAAGGAAGATGAGCACAGCCAAAACTGTAGTCAGTAGACCAGAGGGGGAGGGTACTCGCTGAGGACCTACCCTGAAAGACATAAGCTTAGCACAGTAAACAGGTCCAAACAACAGCTAGTTACAACGTATATGGATCATACTCACTTATATGTGGTCAGGGTATTAAGATTGGGTGGATACCCAAAAAAAAAAAGATACACTCTGGGCAGGACACAGAGAGAGTGTCTCAGTCAGGTGACCTCTAAGGCATGTATGTCCAGCCAGGGGTGTCCAGGAACCTCCTGCAAAGGGATCATTTCCAAGAGCTTACCTGGAAAGAGGACCATAGCCCACGATGTAGTGCTGTAGTGGGGACCTGAAGGCCAAGAGTGGCCATGACATCCAGGTAGAGATCAATAACAGGTCCAAAAGACAAGAAGGCCACAACCAAAGCCAAGGCCAGAGCGGTTGCTCCAAGAGGACCTGCCCATGGCAAGAAAGCACAACAGACAGGCCCCAGAGATACAGCAAAAACAGGTTGAACACAAAGTAACAGGATCATACTCACCCATTCCATGGTTCCTAGGAAAACCTTCCTGTGAAGCTGCCCAGACCACCATAGTGGGCCATCTGTTTATAACCCTGCAGGGAAGATAGCACTGTCTAGGCAGGGGCTCAGGGAGACTGCTGCTTAAAACCCTAGGAAGGGGAGCTGTCACTGAGCTATCACACAGACATCCTCAGATATCTATGTTTGTAGGAAGGGCTACCAGAAATGGAACTGATCAAAAGTACCCAGACCACAAAGAGTAGGAGGAAGGGGAAAATTAACACACAGCTAGCCTCAGATAGCTACAGTTAAATAAGCCTGTCCCATCATAACCATGGCTGAACTATAGCCACCCTCAGATGACCATATTAAGGATGTCCCCTTTTGGCAGATAATTAACTCCATAACTGCAATGTGCAGCATGTATTCAGCTCCCTCGGGAGCTAAATACGCTCCGCCCATGTGCCAGATTCCCCTGGGAATCAAGCAAGAACAGAGCCGCTGCCGGCACGACTGTGTTGTTAATACCGTGAATTAGGGCTGGGCGGTATGACCAAAATTTTATTTCAGGGTATGAGAAATTTTATCTCACGGTAACGATATCTTTCACGATATAGTTTTTTATATAGGTAGTTATTCCAGAAAATGTACAAAAGGGCTTTATATAATAAATAAGCTTGAATATTTAAGAAAAGAAAAGGACTTGATCTTATTTGATTATTTTGTATTTTATTCCTCCTCCTGCTCAGGATTTTCTTTTGAGCCCTCCTCGTCTGTTCGTTTCTCCTTTTCCATGTTTTTACAACCTCCCAGCGTATCCATCAGTCTTGCATTCAACGGTTTGACCAGTCTCAGCCTCACGCGTGCTGCACGTGAGTTGGCCATGCCCACTTATTTACATTTCGCGGTATACACGGAATAAAAAATTATTTTACGGTACACATTTCATTCCGCGGTAACGATATATACCGTCATAACGCCCAGCCCTACCGTGAATGGCGAACACACTTATGCAAAATTGGGAAAACAGTAAAGGCTCACCTCACTCCTTTGCAAATGCATCGCGATGAGCACATCAGTTCCCTCGAGAGCTGGACGCACTGCTATTCACCACACACACATAGCCCGCAAGCTCATAAAAACGGTTATGAGTAGCGTGCCTCTCGCAAGAAACAAGCAATGAATGCAACGATTGCATTCTGCTCCCTCAAGAGCCTTTTTTTTTTCTCCTCACCATACATACACAGCTTGAGCCGTATGAAAGCTGGAATCAGAGCATGCCTTCTTCAAAAGAAACAAGGAATGAATGCAGTGATCGCAAACTCAATTCCCTGCGCAACAAACTCCCTCGGGAGCTGAAAGCGCTTGCTCTTACTGTTGTGTCCGTCGCGTGATAAAGTCAATAAAGACTCCAGACACAGGTGGGCAGTTTTCTTCTTATACTTCACTGACTTGTCAGCAGTAATAACCACGGGGAATGCTTACAAGGAAAAAGGGGTTGGCCAACTAAACTCGAACTCAGTGTCAATACAAGGGTGGCCAACTATTCTATATATTCCTGAGTTCTATATAACACAATACACTACACTTCCTCCCCTCTAAATAAACAAGTCTCAACAAACAATTTCCTTACGAATAAACAAAGGTAACAATCAAATAACTAATGTTTCCTGGAAATATTCCTCTTTCTTTTTTCCAGTTCTTATAAATCCAGACGGTTTGGAGGTTTCCGTATGCGGGTAGGGTAACGTCTCTCTTCACAGGTAGGAACAGGTGATTGTGGTGATTTACAGGGAGTTACAGTGTCTTCTGGTGGTAGTGCCAAGTCACTTCCACTGGTAACAGAGACATCAGGTGTAAATGGAACACTTACTGAAGCACTCACTGGAACACTTTCCAGAGGAACATTTGAGCTTCTCAGCTGATCAATGTGCCGCCTCCAGAGGATGTCAGGAGCAACTTCCACTGTATATGAGAGTGAACCTGTTCTTTCTTTGACTCTTGCAGGCATCCACTTGTGATCTCCTCTGTAATCCCTAGCAAGCACGCTATCTCCAACTTCCAACTCGCGTGTTTTTCCTCCTCCTTGCGATTGTTTCAGTTGTTTGTCCTGTACGGTTCTTTTCAGATTTGGTTTCAACAAATCCAGCCTAGAGCGTAAAGGTCTTCCCAGAAACAACATGGCTGGGGTTCGATTCGTGGTAGCATGAGCTGCGTTTCGATATGCAAATAGAAAATTTTGCAATTTTTGATTTAGTGTAATTTTTTCATTTGTCATGGCACGCAGAGCATTTTTTGCACAAATCTCTCAACTAAGCCATTTGTGGCAGGGTGGTAGGGCGCTGAGGTTACATGCTTGATCCCGTTGTTTTTAAGAAAGACTTGAAACTCTGCAGATACAAACTGGGGCCCGTTGTCGCTCACCAGCTCTTCTGGTACACCAGTCCTTGCAAAGAGTTCTCTCAGTACTGTCACAGTTTGAGAAGCAGTTGTGGAGGTCATGCTGAACACTTCGGGCCACTTTGTACATGCATCAACAACAACGAGAAACGTAGTGCCCATGAAGGGGCCCGCAAAATCAACATGTATCCTTTGCCATGGCAGAGCGGGCCATTCCCAAGGGTGCAATGGGGCTGCTTTTGGCATCTTTTGAACATGCTGACATCCTGAGCAATGCATGGCAAGCTGCTCGATCTGCTGATCTATTCCTGGCCACCATACAAAGCTTCTGGCAAGTGACTTCATCTTTACTACTCCTAAATGTCCGACATGAAGCTCCTCCAAGACACGAGTTTGCCACTTAGGAGGTATAATGACTCTTAAACCCCACATGATGCATCCTCCATCCAAAGTCAGTTCGTCACGGCGCTGATAGTACTGTGAGAACCGGCTCTTTGTTTCTGCATTCCAGCCATTACGTGTAGCTGCGTACACTAGAGACAATGTGGGATCCTTCCTGGTTTCTCTCTGATCCATTTCAGCTGTAACAGGGGAGCCCTCCAGCTGTGCAAGAGTAAAAACTTCCAAAGGTATGCTTTCTTTCACTGACTCTGTGCTGGTAAGGTCTACTGGCAGGTGTGAGAGTCCATCAGCATTTGCATGTCTATTCGTTCTTTTGAATTCAATCCGGTATCTGTGTCCTCCTAGAAACAAAGCCCATCTCTGCATCCGTGCTGCAGCTGTCAGCGGAACTCCCTTCTGTGGACTGAATATGGAAACCAGAGGCTGATGGTCAGTGACCAAGGTAAACTCGTTTCCATACAGATACTGATTGAATCGTTTAACCCCCCCAGACAAGACTCAGTGCCTCCCTATCAATCTGCGCATAGTTCTTCTCTGCAGAGAGAACGTGAAGCGAAGGCTATAGGCCGTTCAGTCCCATCACTCATTATGTGGGACAACACCGCACCGATGCCATACGATGAGGCGTCGCGTGCCAATTTCATTGGCTTTTGGGGGTCAAAATGAGTCAAAACTGTGTCTGACATCATTAGTCTCTTGGCCTCCTGGAAAGCTTCTGCACACTGCTTGGTCCACATCCATTTCTTTCCAGCTTGCAACAGGGCATTAAGAGGATAGAGAACAGTGGCTAGATTTGGCAAAAATCTGTTGTAGTAATTGACAAATCCCAAGAATGACCTCAACTGTGTGATGTCTTTTGGTGGTGGAGCCTCTTCAATGGCTCTCAACTTGTCAGGACACTTATGTAGGCCATTGGCGTCGATTTGATGTCCACAGTATGTGATGCTGTTCTTAAAGAACTCACATTTGTCACGTCTTTCACGTAACCCATAATCTCCCAGTCTCTTTAACACACGTGCCAAGTTCTCCAAATGGATACTGTCATTTTCACCTGTAACAATGATGTCGTCGAGGTAGCATTGAGTACCAGGGCAACCTTGAAGCACCTGATCCATAGCCCTCTGCCATAAAGCGGGTGCTGAGGAAATGCCAAAAACCAGCCTGTTATAACGATACAATCCCTTATGTGTGTTTATTGTCAGAAGCACTTTGGAGACTTCCTCCATTTCCATCTGTAAATATGCTTCTGCCAGGTCGATTTTGCTGAAGTGTCTCCCCCCAGAAAGTGTGGGAAAGATATCCTCTATTCTTGGTAGTGGATATTGTTCTACATGCAGCTCTGGGTTAACAGATACTTTAAAATCTCCACAGAGTCTTACACTTCCATCCTTCTTGGAGACAGGAACGACGGGAGTTGCCCAGGGACTCCAGTCAACCCTGGATAGTATTCCTTGAGCTTCCAATCGATCCAGCTCAATTTCCACTTTCTGGCGGATAGCATAGGGAACGGGACGTGCCTTATAAAACTTAGGTGCTGCGTCCTCCTTTAGTGTTATTTTTCCCTTGATATGCTTCAAGGTTCCCATGCCTGGTTGAAACACTGTTGCTGCACAATCAAGCACTTTTTCCAGTTTCCTTTGAGTACTCAGTCCATCAGGAACTGTGACTTGCAAACTTTTAATGGATTTCCAATCCAACCTTAACTTTCGCAACCAGTCACGTCCCCAAAGTGCTGGTCCTTCCGTCTGTACTATGTACAGATCCAATTCACTCCGTTGATCACTGTACTCAACAGTGACCGGCATTACCCCAATAGGAAGTATAGGTTCCCCGGTGTATGTTTTTAGTTTAACAGGTGATGGCTTTAACTTGGCATTCTCAAAATTTCTTTCAAACTCATTTTGTGACATCACTGACACAGCGGAGCCTGTGTCCAATTCCATTCGGATGATTTTTCCATTAATTTGTGGTGTCAGCCAGATTGCTTGCTTCCAGTCACTTTTCAGACTGTAAATTTCCAAATTTACAAGCCCTGTATCACTTTCTTTATCTGAATTCTGAGCAATAACATGCACGTTCTTGCTTTTCTTTTTCTGAACTTTGTACTGTCTGTCTTTCTCACTGTTTGGTACATCAGATCGACATGCTCTTTGTATGTGTCCAATTTTGTTGCATTTCCTGCAGGTTTCAGATTTAAATCTGCACTGATTTGCTTTGTGTCCACCTTTATTACTTCGGTAACACACTTCGCTTGTTTGCATCATTTTCTTTGCTTTACTCACTGCAAACATTTTGTTCACAGACATTTTCGCTCCTGACCGCAACTCCACCGCGTTTCTGGCAGCGGTTTCCATGGCTACGGCAATTTCAACTGCACATTTGAAAGTGAGATCAGCCTCCGTGAGCAATCTCTTCTGGATACTCTCTTGTAAAATACCACAGACTAGTCGGTCTCTCAGCGCGTCATTCAATCCATCCCCAAACTGACAGTGTTCAGACAACTTTTTCAATTCAGCTATGTACGCTGCGATTGACTCTCCTTCGTTCTGATTCTGCTTATGAAATCTGAATCGCTCCGCTATGAGCAGCGGTTTTGGCGCAAGATGGTCCTGCATCGTTTTAACAATGTTTTCAAAACTGACATCAGCAGGCTTTACAGGTGCAGTGAGGCTTCTCAGCAATGCATATGCTCTTCCTCCAATTGCACTCAATAACACAGATACACGCTTTTCATTTTCAATATCGTTGGCTTTGAAATACTGCTCCATACGTTCACAATACATTATCTAATCGTCCGACGCGCTATCAAAAGCGTCAAGTTTTCCAATATAACCAGCCATCTTTCTTGTTTCACTTACAGCGAAGGGTTGTGCTGTCCTCTCCCTTTTCAATGCTGCTTTTTCCTTACTTTTCCCAGAAAAAAAAACGCCCAGTCTGAAAAAAAAACTAGGAAAAGTGTCTTTATGTTGTCCGTTTAAACCTCGTCGCCAACTGTTGTGTCCGTCGCGTGATAAAGTCAATAAAGAGTCCAGACACAGGTGGGCAGTTTTCTTCTTATACTTTACTGACTTGTCAGCAGTAATAACCACGGCTAATGCTTACAAGGAAAAAAGGGTTGGCCAACTAAACTCGAACTCAGTGTCAATACAAGGGTGGCCAACTATTCTGTATTTTCCTGAGTTCTATATAACACAATAAACTACACTTACCACACGTCACACGCGAGCTGTTATTTCAAAAACCTCAGATGAGAAAACATCCACTCAGACAAAAAGTCAGTGAAGACGAAGAAGAGAATGTTATGTTCTATCGACGCCCCTTTATACTGTGGTCGCGCCGGTAGTGACGCACTGGTGGCAACGAGTCGCTCCGGAAGTGACGTCATAAGCTGTCGCCGGCCAATTTCATTGTCGTTTTTGTATGTATTCTTCAGACACGACTCACGCTGATGGCATTCCCCATAGTGACCCCTAGAGGACGGGAAGTTGAGAGGGAACTTATCAATTCTTGCTGGTGACGATACAGTAAGATAATGATACTGACAGAAATCATATTGAACCGCATATGGGTTCAAGATGTAAATTGATAAACATCATTAAAACCTGTCAACTTTATGATGTTTGGAGGAATATTATTATTTTAAATATAAGCAATATACTTGGGCTCAAGTGAAAGACAATTGTGTTTCTTTAGCACGTTTGGATTATTTTTATTGTTTTAAACATCAAGTGCAGTGTTTAAAGTCTTGTTGTATTTGTCCTGTTGGGTTTTCTGACCATTCAGTGGTAGAAGCTTGTGTATTCATTAAATCTGTAAAGTATAAGAGTGCATATTGGCATTTTAATAATGCTTTACTTGAGGATGCTGTTTTTGGACAGTGTTTACTTTTTTTTTGGATGAGATGGAGAGTTCAAAAGTCTGATTTTACAGAAATAGTGGGATATTGGAAAGTTATAAATACAAAAACAATGTAATCAGTATACTTCTAATGTCACAAGGAACACTATTCAAAGTATTCAAAATTTAGAAATGGATATTGTGGAGCTCCAAGTGTTGTGTGGAGCCCATCAAGATCAAGGCCAAATTCAGGATAAAAATATTGCGCTAGCTGATCTGTTGGATACTTGAGCTCAAGGGGTTTTGGGTAGGTACAGATTTCATAGTATTTCTGAAATGGATGCCCCGCCCAGATTATTTTTTGGTCTGGAAAAGAATAATGGCCAAAGAAAAAGTATTCAGTGTTTACGGTCTGTGGATGGGAAACATCTGACTAGGTCTGTTAGCTTCTATAAGGAGCTGTATGCCTGTGATTGTGTGGAGGACCGGTTAACAAATCAGTTTCTTTCAGAAGTTCCACAGGTGACTGAGGAGTCGTGTGCTGGTTTGGTGCATCCTCTGACAGTGGATAAACTTTTCAAGGCACTACAGAGCATGAAAAATGGCAAAGCACCAGGGCCCGTATTTACAGAACATCTTAAGGCTAAAAGTAGCTCATAGCTTACTGATTTAGGAGAAAATCTTAAAAATAATGGGTGTGTCAATCCTAAATTGAGGACTCCTAAATTTTTGTTCTAAAAGTATTTCACAAAGTGTTTTAGCGTTAAAACTTGCTCCTAAATCTGTGAAACGTTAGAAGTAATGAAGATGACTCCAAAGTCACTAAAATAGCTGTTGCTGGCAATCTGCTTTGGAACTTAAACTTTTTTAGAAACACTCTGAATTTATTTGCACACATATGTTTTCCCACGCAAATTTTTGATTTTGGAGGTTATCCCAACTCCAAATATTGTGCTCAACAATATTTATATGAATAAATCTCTAAAAGAAGCCCCTCCCCTATCAGCCAATCACAGTGTGCATAGTTAGTGAGCATGCTGATATCATCCATAGCAACGAGGTCAACCCCACCCTTACTCTTAGCTTAAGACTCTATTCCTTAGTAAAAGTTTGTCTCAGCAGCTTTGTGAATAGGTTTTAAGGGAAAACTCTTAGCTAAAAACTTGTACTGCTATTTATTTATTATATATGTTTATATATTTTAATTTACTATGCTGTTAATGTTGTATTTAATGTTTTTGATAGAAAATGAACAGCAACACATTAAGGTTCTGAAAGTGCTGTAATTGTTTGCGTGATCTCTTTGCTTATAGAAGGTTGTAAACAGACCCAAATTATCACTGCTGCATAGTTGCATTGTTTTCAGTTGCTAAATATGTTAATGTAATAAATGTAGTGATTACTTCAATTTTTGCACTGTGGCATTTCTGCACTATGTCAGAGATGTTAGCATGTCTTACATTACAAACATTATCCCTGCACAATCTCATGTGTAGCATCTTAACTCACGGTCATGCATTGTATGCAAACTATTTCTTTGCCCTTCTCATTTTTGTCAATTTCCTCCATTGCTAAAGAAACTCTTAAGCCTCTTAAAAGTCCTCATCTATACTTCTAACAATTTTGGACCTTAAGACCTTTTTTAAGGGTTAAGATGCTTTCTGCATAACTTTTTTTACTAGGATCTTTTCTTTAATTTTAAGAGGAAACATTTCTAAGAATTTTCTTAGAAGTTTGTCACTAGAAGAAACTCCTTGCACTAAGATTTATTTTTATTAATATGGGCCCAGTGTCTTTGTTGTGCACTGACTACAAGATTTTGTCAAACACTTTGGCCAATAGATTAAGAGATGTGCTGGGAATCAGTCCTATTGTGTACCCAACAGTGGACAACATATCTTTAATTCAAGATGTTTTTGAAGTCTCTAGACTTTTTAATCAAAAGGTTGGTCTGGGCCCGTATTCACAAAACATTTTATCTTAGCACTAAGAGTTCTCCTAAATAGCAGTAAAAGTTTTTAGCTTAGAGTTTTCTCTTAAAACCTATTCCAAAGCTGCTGAGACAAACTTTTACTAAGGAATATAGAGAGGTCTTAAGCTAAGAGTAAGGGCGGGGTTGACCTTGTTGCTATGGATGATGTCAGCATGCTTACTAACTATGCACACAGTGATTGGCTGATAGGGGAGGAGTCTCTGTCAGAGATTTGTTCATAGAATTATTGTAGAGCATGATATTAAGTTGCCATATTCAAATAAAGTTTTTTAAAAAATGTTGCCATCAAGATTTTAAAATGCAGGCTAAGTGTCACAAATTAAACAAGTATATGTTCAGCTGATTATCAGCCTATTACTTGTGTGCTTCTCATAAACAATTAGCTGATATGCATATAAACAGCCTTTTTATTAACAGAATAGAATAATCATATGCAAACTTAAACAAAAATCAAACTGGACGCAAGAAAAGCTGTTACTCTTGCCCAACTTGTTAATAAAAACAACATATATAAATATGATATAAACAAGGAAAATTTGGAGTTGGAACAACCTCCAAAACTAAAAATTTTGTGTGGGAAAAAACATATGTGTGCAAACAAATACAGAGTGTTTCTAAAAAGTTTAAGTTCTGAGGGAGATTGCCAGCAACAGCCATTTTAGGATAGTTAGGATTTGGTCTTATTGACTTAGGAGTCCTCTTCACTGCTCCTAACATTTCACAGATTTAGGAGCTAGTTTTAGTGCTAAAATGCTTTGTGAAATACTTTTAGAGCAAAAATTTAGGAGTCCTAAATTTAGGACTGACACGCCCATTATTATTAAGATTTTCTCCTAAATCGGCAAGTTATGAGCTACTTTTAGCCTTAAGATGTTTTGTGAATACGGGCCCTTATTTCTCTGGACCAGGAGAAGGGCAGAATTATTAGACAGAATTATATTGATAAGCTAGCTGACATTGTTAATGGTTATGGAAAATGTTCTTTTGCAAAATAAATTGGGCCAAAAGTGCAGCATACTTAGTTGGACAATGGAAAGAGAAAAAAATGGTTTTGTCGGGCGGAATGAGCTGGTCCCAGTGTGGTTTAAAATACCTTGGAATCTTTCTAGGTGATAAGTCAACCAATCATAAAAACTGGGAGAATGTGTCTGAGCATATTGATAGAAGATTAGAAAGGTGGAAATGGCTGTTGCCTAAAATGTCTTCCAGAGGGAGGACTTTGATTATTAATAATCTGGTGGCCTCCTCGTTGTGGCACAGAATATCGGTTTTAGAGCCTCCTGTCGAGATTCAGAAAAAGTCAAATGATTATTTTTTTTACTGTTAAATAAAATATAAGTTATACTGTGGTTTAATTGTTTCTCTGAAAGCTTGTGGGTCAGTATGACGTGTTTGTGTTGTAAGTGTAAGTGATTTGTGCTCTTTTTACAGTCAGAAAGCAGCTAGCTTGTGACTTGGTGATTGTAAAGATTATCAGACAAGAAGTTTTTACTTGTTTTTGTTTGCAATATAATTGTAACTCTAATGATCTCTCCATCATAATAATGTGCTGTCATGACTACAGCCTGTAAAGGTTTTTTTTATGAGTACAATATCCTGACATGCAAGTGCTGTTAAATATCATACTGTTCTGCTTGGTTTAAAGAGATAAAGACACAAAGAGATCAAGATCTACCCTTATTGATAATAAGACCTCTGGTAGTTAGTTGTCTACTACTAGTTAAACAGCAGCTCTACTTCATTCACTTAGAGGAGAATCGATCCCTAATTGAGACCGAAAAGTTTTATTTTGTGGTGTACTGTCATTTGTGTTCCCTGTTTTTTCTCTGTGTTTTCAGTGTTTTTTTTTTTTCCTTCAGTGCTCTTTAATCTGAGGTAATGTCAACTAATTTACTGTAATGGTGATTCTAATGTGTAACTTGTAATATTCAACTTCAAACTTTTTTGTTCCCTCATTTACAAGTTGGTAATGTTTGCAACATAAATGATCATTTTGAATATGTTTGTTTCTACCTTTTATAAAAGCTGTAGGAAGGTGGCTGCCATTCTTGTTGCATTTTCACTGTCTGCTCCTGTTTTGTTGCCAGTCAGGGAGTTGTTAAAGTAATGTTATGTTGTTCATTTGTTTTGTCTGAGCAGTTTAGTTAAGATGTTACTCCTCAGACTAGTGCTCTTTAAATCCTTTACAGTAGGGCAAATAAGTATTTGATACACTGCCGATTTTTTCCACTTACAAAGAATGGAGAGATCTATAATTTTCCTTGTACTGTAGATACACCTCAACTGTAAGAGACAGAATCTAAAAAAATCCAGAAAATCACATTGTATGATTTTAAAATAATTTATTTCCATTTTATTGCATGAAATAAGTATTTGATCACCTACCAACCAGCAAGAATTCTGGCTCTCACAAACCTGTTAGTTTGTCTTTAAGAATCCCTCCTATCCTCCATTCATTACCTGTATTAATTGCACCTGTTTGAACTCATTACCTGTATAAAAGACACCTGTTCACACACTCAATCAATCAGACTCCAAGCCCTCCACTATTGGCAAGACCAAAGAGCTGTCTAAGAACACAAGGGACAAAATTGTAGACCTGCAGAAGGCTGGGGTGGGCTACAGGACAATAGGCAAACAGATAGGTGAGAAGGTAACAACTGTTAACGCAATTATTAGAAAATGGAAGATATTCAAGATGACTGTCAATCTCCCTCGGACTGGGGCTCCATGCAAGATCTCGCCTCGTGGAGTATCAGTGATCATGAGAAAGGTGAAGGATCAGCCTAGAACTACATGGGAGGACCTGGTCAATGACCTGAAGAGAGCTGGGATCACAGTCTCAACGGTTACCATTAGTAACACACTACACCATCATGGATTAAAATCCTGCAGTGTGCACAAGGTCCCCCGGCTCAAGCCAGCACATGTCCATGCCCGTCTGAAGTCTGCCAAAAACCAATAGGATGATCCATAGGAGGCATGGGAGAAGGTCATGTGGTCAGATTAGACCAAAATAGAACTTTTTGGTATAAATTCCACTCGCCATGTTTGGAGGAGGAAGAAGCATGAGTACAATCCCAAGAACACTATCCTAACTGTGAAGCATGGGGGTAAAAACATCATGCTTTTAGGGGATCTTTTCTGCAAAGGGGACAGGACGACTGCACTGTATTGAGGGGAGGATGGATGGGGCCATGTATTGCAAAATTTTGGGCAACAACCTCCTTTCCACAGTAAGACCCTTGAAGACGGGTCGTGGCTGGGTCTTCCAGCATGACAATGACCCCAAACACACAGCCAGGGCAACTAAGGAGTGGCTCCATAAGAAGCATTTCAAGGTCCTGGAGTGGCCTAGCCAGTCTCCAGACCTGAAACCAATAGATAATCTATGGAGGGAGCTGAAACTCTGTGTTGGCCAGCGACAACCCCGAAACCTGAAAGATCTGGAGAAGACCTGTATGGAGGAGTGGGCCAAAATCCCTGCTGCAGTATGTGCAAACCTGATCCTGGTCCAAGAACTACAGGAAACATCTGACCTCTGTAATTAAAAATACAATGTGATTTTCTGGATTTTTTCTTATTCTGTCTCTCACAGTTGAGGTGTACCTACGATGAAAATTACAGATCTCTCCATTCTTTGTAAGTGGGAAAACTTGAAAAATCGACAGTGTATCAAATACTTATTTGCCCACTGTATTATTGTTGTATCCTATACTCATATAAATATACAGAGACACTGAAAAGTTTAAACAGTAAACCCAAAAACTCCTCCTGCTTGACATACTTGAATTTGTCCAGTAAGCAGTTTGGATCCTTCAGTTTTTCAGAAAGCAGCTTGACTCCTGAATCTCCTGGGTAATTATAGCTCAGATCCAGCTCTCTCAGGTGTGAGGGGTTTGAACTCAGAGCTGAAGACACATAATAACAGCCTTTCTCTGTCACCATACAGCCAGACAACCTACAAAAACAGTCCACATCACATTAGTGTTTGTTGTTCCTTTTAAGATTGAACTGATTATTCAGTAAAAACAACTAGTCACAAATAAGTATAATTTTGTGCTCATTTAACATTATTAGGAATTATTATTGCATTTAAATACAAAAATAAAGCATTAGCTCTCTCACACAAACAATAGTGGCACAATATTGCTCCTAAAATTTTTTGTCAACAAAGTGAAAAAAGACTATAAAGATAAGACTTAAAAAAAACAACTTCATGTTCTAAAATAAAATAAGCAGCACTTGTAAACACAACACTGAAATCCACGGTTAAAGCCTGATTTTGAGCACGATTTGCACCCCTAAGCAATCAGGGGGGAATAGCCAGATTCAAAGCTTGTTGCAAATGACTTTTTGTCCAATTTTGTGGTGTCATTATGATTAATTTACTGCTCTTGATCACGTCAGAGCCTGCAAAATCCCAAATCATAAATATAAAACATGTTTGATATTTATGATTCTTGATCATGCTTCCCCTGACATGATACCCGCCATAGTTGCCCAGATCTCAATCCTAAAGCATCTGTAGGATGTACTGAACAAACAAGCTTGATCCATGGAGGTCCCACCTCACAACTTGCAGGATCTACTGCTAACATCTTGGTGCCAGATATCACAGCATGGGTCAGGGCTGTTTTGGCAGCAAAAGGGTGACAAACACCCTATTAGAAAGGTGGTATATGTATGCATAATGTTATGCCTGATCAGTGTATATACATACACATAGATATATACCAGAGGTCGCGTTTAACCAAAAATGTCCATCACTGACAGATTTTTTTAATCAGTGACGGAAAAATCTGAAGGCCGTCCGTCACTTTGACAGATTACACAGAGTGATATATTGTAAATTGTAGCTGTTATTCCCACCGCTGTCCAGTTGGTGGCGAGTGTGCTCCAGTGTGGCAGCAGAGCACGGGATCCAGAACAATGAAACTTCCACAAATCTTTTGCTATGCATTTTATTACACACAGGGGAGTACCTACTTTAAGCTACAGCGATCTATCACGCCACATTAAAGAGTGCCAAAATATTACTTGAATTTCCTAATGAAATGGACAGAATTTGAAATCTGAAACTTTGTCATATTGAAATTAACAAAGCACAGAGTTTAGCCTATTGCGATTTATTGGATAGGAGGCACACTATACTGTTCATTCATCAACAGAAAATAGCATAGACCAAAAGATCGATTGGGATTTAAGAATAGATATTGGTTCATAAAAATGAGAATCTATTAAAATTGAGAATTCTATTTTTTTACCCAGCCCTAGCATGTTGTTTTGGTTTTTTAGTGTCCTCCGCTGTCATTTTCATGTTGAACATAAAAAGTGACAGTCTCTGTTATTCTGTTCTCTTCACTAATAAATGCATAAGCCTACAGAGTATGCTCGCCCTGTAGGTTCATGATTTAAAAAAATGTGAACAAAAATAAAAGCAATTAAATGTGTTATTATAATTAAAATATGAAAATTAAAATGACAGGTAATGATAGATTATGACAGAATTTTTACAACCCTGTCCGTCAAAATGATGGACAACGTTAAAGTCTAACACATAAATTTGTCATTACCTTCTACCTCTCCTTCCACCTCGCTCTACACTTCTTCTCTGTCCATACTGCCGTGCAAAGGCAAAAGTCTTTGGTCAAAAATGAGTTATTGATATTTTTGGGACATTCAAGATCTCCTTTATCATGTAGATAAGTATTTTGAGTCAATTTATTGTTCAGTTTATTCATATTCATATTTTCCACTGACAATCTGAGGCTGCCCACTAGTTGCCTTGAATGCTGTGATAGCGTAGCATGTAGCATGCTCACACATAAAATCAGTAATTGGCAATTAAATCCATATCCTATCTTTTCTTGTCACCCAATAAAAAACATGGCAAACAATGTCACCTGAGATGTTTAATCCACAACAATTCTGAGCATTATTCCTTCCTGCTGGCATTCACATCAATCAAGTCATCCTTTTGGCTGAGCTACTTCTGTGGATGGATCTTTGGCTGTGAACAAATCGGGGGTGATTCAATACAGTGATTTGCTTTGTTACTAAGTGACTCGATGTCTCACTTAAGACGCTGACTTACCACCACCTACTGGCGGTTTTAGTTTTATATTTAAAAGGATCACTACATTTTTACCATCATTGCATGTATCTCTTTTAGACTTTTTTATTTAAAACATTATTTATTTTAAAGTATGTTAAAAAGTAAAAGCAATCCACTGAAAAAACAATTGAAATGGCAAATATTATCCCTTAATGGAAAAGGTGTGACTGCAGTCTAAGTGGAAGAGAGGGGATATGCAGAAGGATGTTAAATGCTTTGGGGGTATGCCACTCTAAAAAGTTTGGTAACTACTGATATACAGTATAGATTACTAGGCCATGCCTATATCAACCTAAACCTAACACAAATGCAGTGTTGGGCACGTACCTTTAAAAAAGTAATTAGTTATAGTTACTAGTTACTTCTCACAAATTTTAACTGAGTTAATAACTGAGTTACATCATTATAAAAGTAACTAATTACCAGGCAAAGTAACTATTGCGTTACTTTAAAAAAAATCTAATTTAATATAACTATAAAATAAATATAAATCATTGTACACTAATCTACACTATTTTAAGGTTGTTGTGGGACAACGTGAGAGACAACTACCAAATTCAACATATAAATATTATCTATAGTGGAACAATAAAGCACAAATAAAGCATAGGTAGTTTAGAACTTTAAATATTTCTATTTCTAGTCCCATTAGGACTAATGTTACATAACCAGCTCTCGAAGATATTTATCTACACTTAAATCATTATTCATAATATCACGACATTGTCAAATGAAATCAAATACACATACGATTAAGACAATGGCTGTGCTGTGATTTCGGCTATACTTGCTTGTACAGTAGAGTTAGAAGCATCAGAATATCCTTTTTTATCTGAAAGTGCTGCTTCTCTGCCGCTCACTGAACAGAGCAGACGCAGACAGAGAGAGAGGGAGAGTGCGTGCGGCAATACCAGAGAGTCTCGTAAACTAAATAAGTTTTGTCCAAGAAGTGGCTAGATTTGTCGCTAGGCGCTTTTTCAAAAATAAATTGCTAAGGGGGGTCTAAAGAGTTGCTAAATCTAGCGACAAAGTCGCCAAGTTGGCAACAATGTGTGCGCGTGCTTGTGTGAACACCCGCACTACTCTGCCTCTGACTGGCAAACAATGGAAATTTACTCGATCTAAGCCAATCATCGCGTTCTCAGTTACACCACGTTTACAGACACACCAATCATCATCATCACTGGTTATGTGTCCCGCCCTGGACCCGAACACACACAAACCCCAGAGAAAGAGAGGTTCATATGGCTGAGAGAGACGCTGCTCGCATGAAAACCGCTTCAGTGTTCTCAGTTATAATAACGGGCATTTTACTGTCAGTAACGATAACGGCGTTGTAACGGGGGAAAGAGTAATTCATTTGATTACTCGTTACTGAAAAAAGTATCGCCGTTAGTAACGCCGTTTATTTATAGCGCCGTTATTCCCATCACTGCACAAATGTAATGCAAAAGTAGTGTAACACATTACAATTCAGAGACAAAAAATATTGTAATATCGTAAACACAATACATATGTACATTTTGGAAGTAACGTGCCCAACAAATATTATTATTTACTGTAATTCCTTTCAGTTCCTTGTGGAGATATTCCATGTGGTCCAGAAGCACCCCAACCAAAAAAAAAAGATTGTTCTGGACAGAGGTCCATAATAAGTGAAACTGCTCATGCATTTGAGCCGATATGGCGATGGGACGATGGCCGTGCAGTAATACTGTTTGAGGTTGAAAAAGTCATGAACCTGTGATGCAAATCTGATAGTCTGACATAACAATAAAATGCGACATAAATTATATTGTTTGAAGCATTGTTTATTTACATTAGGTTGCTCCTCACAAACCATGTTTGGGATACCACGATCAAAATCTCTAGGTCTAGGTTACGTACATAACCCTCATTCCCTGAAGGAGGGAACGGAGACGTTACATATGGGAACTCGCTAGAGAGACCTGTCACCTCTAAGCTAAAGAGAAAAGGACAATAAAATTGGCGAGTGGAATTTGCATGCACAGCCACTGCCCCGTACATACGGGTATATAAGATGGCGGCGTGCATCCCATGGAAGATGCCACAATCCCGAAGCCGCGTTATGCATGAGGACCAAATGCTGACAGGCGTGTCAGAACAAATGGTCTCAATATGTAACCTGCCCAACCCCCTGGCCAGAAGGAGCCCACCAGGGGTGCCAGTTGCTTTAGAACTGAAGCAGCCGTTGGGGTGGTTCACATGTGGATAGACATGTAGAATAGAGGGAAGTAACCTAATCTAGCTATATAAGGGGAAACACGGCCTCTTGATGACCGTGGAGATACTGAGACATGATGTCACAACCAGCTGGGCGTAGGAGACCCAGCTGGAGCACAGTCATGGACTACTCCATCTAGTCCTGGCTGCGGGGCATGGAGGAGCCAGAGTTCACACAGGGGGAACAACTGGGGGAACGACGCATGGATCCTGAGAGGAGTGGCGCAGCAAGCCGACCTCAAGCCACCCCCTGCAAATTACCTGATGTTACCTTAGTACACGGGAGGACACAGGTTCAACGCAGAGATTGTAGAATTGTAGGTATTGGGTGTCGCCCAGCCTGCAGCTGTACATATGTCTGCTAGAGAGGCACTTTGTGCCAGTGCATAGGAGGAGGCAACACCCCGGGCGGAGTGAGCTCTAACTCATAAGGGCACAGCTCACCTTGGCCCTTGTATACCAAGGTGATGGCAACAGGTTCACCACCTGGTCCTGGAAGGGAGTAGTGGGAACTTTGGGCACATAACCGGGCCGGGGTCTCATTCACCCTTCTCACACCTCTCAGGAACCTGGAGACCAGGTGATGCTTTACAAAGGACGCTCCGTCCACTGCATCGTGATGTGCTGCAATAGCTGCAACGTACACTTTGAGAGTTGAAGAGGACAGCCTGGATTCTCTCCTTGAGAGGAGCACCAGTCAATGAACAGACCCCAACTCAGAGCGTAGGCCTGCCTCGTGGAGGGGGCTCTAGCCTGAGTGATAGTATCTACCACGGCCTGGGTAAGGCCAGTGAGGTCTACCGTGTCTTGTCCAGAAACCACACATATAGGTTCCACAGATCAGGACGTGGGTGCCAAATTGTTTCCATCCCCTGAGAAAGAAGGTCCTTCGTCCAGGGGATCTTCCAGGAAGGGGCTGCCGTGAGGAGCATGAAGTCGGCAAACCAGGTCCGGGTGGGCCAGTATGGCGCAACCAACAGAACCTGCTCCCCGTTCTCCCTGATCTTACACAGGGTCTGTGCAAGGAGGCTCACTGGGGGAAAGGTGTACTTGGGACCCGTAGGCCAACTGTGTATCAGTGCGGGGAGCCTCATTGAGTGGGACAGTTCCTGGCAGTGGGACAGTTCCTGGGAGGCAAACAGATCTATCTAAGCTTGCCCGAATCGACTCCAGATCAGCTGGACTGTCTGGGGATGGAGTCGCCATTCTCGAGGAAGGGTGAGCTGCCATGAGAGCACGTCGGCTGCACGGTTGAGCTCTCCTGGAATCTGAACAACGTGAAGCGATTTGAGCCAAATCTGACTCCAGAGGAGCAGATGGCAGGCAATTGAGACCACCCTGGCGGTTGATGTACACTACAGTCGCAGTGTTGTCCATTCGGACGAGCACATGCTTGTCGTGTAGCATCGGAAGAAACCGACGCAGCGCGAGAAGCACTGTTAGCAACTTCAGGCAATTGATATAACAGTTCGCTGCAGAACTCTGTTACAACCCTCACAACGTAACTGTCTACTGTTACCACTCAACTCGCTTCCATCACCTCCAAAAACAAAACGATGAAAGAAACAATTTTGGACTTACAAGCCCGCAACATGAGGAACAACCTGATTTTTGTTCATAACACAACTATTTCAGACCCAGAAGGACGCTTTTTTTTATCATACACATATTAATAAACAATAACCCGGTCACAATTGCCAACATGTACGGCCCAATTTCAGATGACTTTTTTCCAAACTTTTTTCTCCAACTGCCCAGTAATTATAGGTAATTAATTTAACACTGTGACATGATGAACTGCCGGTTCATCATAGTTACTCCCGCATCGACCTTTTCCTAACTAGTAACTCAATCATACCAGATATCTCTAAACACAAAATTCACCCCATCAACATCAATGACCATGCTCCGGTAACACTCATATGGAACCAGGCTAATTCACATAAATACATCAGTAGATCAGTTAACATCAGTAGATCAGTTAACATATCTCTCCTCAAAGACCCAGACTTTGACAGTTATCTTAAAAGAGAGTGGACATCCTTCCTAGAAATAAATGACTTTCCAAAGTTACGGGCAAAGCAGTACTATTAGGTAAAATCATATTATTCTCTGTCCATAAAAAGAAAATAGAGAAAAAAGAAGAAATCAGATTAGAAAAGAAAATAAAAGAACTGGAAATTTTACATGCAAATAACCCAACAGAAGAAATATACTGTATAATGGACTAAGAAAACAAAAATTCCTGCTAAACGAAATCATAAATAATAGAACTCAATTTCTAATTCATAGAAAAGAAACCTTTCATCATAGAAACAAAAACTAGTAAATAATTGGCCAATCAAATGAAAAATAGAGAAAAAAATAACAATTGCAACCATTAAGGACTCAGCAGGGAAGCCCACTGACTCTCCACAAGAAATAAATACAATATTTCGAAACTTCTATGCTAAACTTTATTCATCTGATAATAACACAAGACAAGAGGATATTAATTCATTTTTTAATAATATTCAACTCCCCAAACTCAACACAGAACAAATCAGTGCACTGGACAAACCAATCATGGAAAAAGAACTTAATTTCATCCTAAATCAAATGCCAAACAATAAAGAACCAGGACCCGACGGCTTCCCGGCTGAGTTTTATAAACACTTCCGGTGCATTTTATTCCCATTATTCATCAGAGCAATAACAAAAATAAAAGAAAACTCAAGATTACCAGTAAACATGAACACAGCAACTATTTCACTCATCCCCAAACCTAATAAAGATCCAACCCTTCTGTCAAATTACCGTCCTATATCTCTTATCAACGTAGACATCAAAATAATCAGCAAAGCTCTGGCACATAGAATTCAAAAAATGATCCCATTTATAATCCACCCAGATCAGACAGGTTTCATCAAATGTAGGCAGGCATCCAATAACATATGCAGATTTTATGATTTAATCCATTATTCATCACTATAACAGAAAGACACCCTCATAGTCACTTTAGATGCAGAAAAAGCTTTCAACAGAGTCAACTGGAACTTTCTATTCACCACATTACAAAAATTTGGCTTTGGGGAGTCGTTTATTAATTGGATTAAGATTTTATACACAACACCTTCAGCCACAGTCAACACCAAAAGACTAACATCACAAAGCTTCACACTGCACAGGGGGATTGGCAGGGATGTCCACTCTCTCCATCTTTATTCACCATCTTCATTGAAACCTTAGCAGCAGCCATCCGCCAGAATCCACTCATTAAAGGAATTCACACACCCCAAACCCAACATAAGATTAGTTTATATGCTGGTAATATTTTACTCTTTTTGCAAAATCCTCAGTCATCTCTACAAGAAATAACTAAAAACATTGATTCATACTCTTCATAAATCTTCAATTCTTCCACTACATCAAACTAAATGGGATGTGGTAGCCCAGGTATCACCCATTCCTCTATGCACAGGTCACATCACTTACTTAGGCGTTAGGGTTTCCTCCAGACTGTCAGAGCTGACTGGACTCAATTTCACTCCTTTACTAAAAACAGGGCCGGAGTGGGACTCCTTTTCAGCCCTGGAGTTTCAAGCCTTAGACCGGCCCACTTTAGTTCACGACTGACTATATTAAAATTACGTCATTTCCAATTCAGTGGAAATACAGTAGCCTAAGTGTTGCTTCACAGTGAAGATTTATTTGAACAGTTAACACAATGTAATGTTTAACAGTATCAGTATCTTTTTTCTGTTAGAATTAGTGCTCATAAATATCCAAACCTTGAAATTAAAAAATATCAAATAAATACAAATATATATTAAGCTATATGTATAAAATAAAGATTAAAATAAAATGTATTAAACTTTCTAATTACACTATCATGTCTTTTTTTTAAGTAAACAGCTGCTTTATAAGTTCAAATATTTTTCATAAATGAGAACATTAAAGGGTAAATCTCCAACACTATTCTTTTAAACATCACAATGTCCTTTTCTGCAATATCTGAATATATATTCTGTGCAAAATTGTTCACAGATATCCAGCCCTTAAACACAAATAAAGAATAGAGCAAGTATTTGCAGACATCGTTGTTTTGCACTGCTCCTAACTAGCTTGACGTTAACCAGGGGCGGACTGGGACAAAATTTCAGGCCGGGAAATCTCACACTTATCCAGGCCATCCTACACCAAAATTTGAAACCCTGGACAACAATATTTTTCATCATCACATAAAGAAAAGTTGAAATCAACTGGGTAAAATAATTAAATGCTATCTCTTGAACTTCCAATTTGCCTTTTAATCTCTTTTAATCTCTCTGTCTCTCATGTGTGTTTACTTTTTTAACTAATTTTCTTGTATCTGTCACTTTTTTCATAAACACATCTCCACCTTTACAACCAGCTATACAGTACAGATCTAAGGTTGGTCTTTTTTAAAGAAGACAATCAGCAGATTATTGCAGAAATACTGAGACCTTTTTAAAGACATGTTTTTGTCAAGATTGTAAAAAATTGTGATTTTGTAAAATGACACTTGACATTGCTGCTAAGGGGGAGGAGACAGCCACCAGGATGGTTCTTGAGCTTCTAAGCTTTCAAAATTATATATAATTTATGATTAGTACTAAAACATTTGATTGAGAAAAGGGCAACAGAAAAAAGAGGGCCACTACATTAGGACCATGTGTTATTGTTGTAATGTTAAAATTAAAACAACAACAATTAGCTACATCTTGAATATATCTTTATTAAAAAATCTTAAAACTAAACATGTTTTGCATTATAATGGGTCATGTTTGGCCCTAAGGAAAATTAACCATGATATTATTGAGCCTATGGTAAACATAGTAACCATGTTTTTTTTTTTTTGTTTTTTTTTTTAGGATTGATTCCCATTAGTATAATCAGAATTTTATACCATGGTGAAACTATAGTGTAGCAAAACCATTGTATATTCTATAATTATTGTATAACTATAGTAAACATGTTTTGTAAAATCACAGTTAATTTTGTATAAGGGTAGCTCCCTAAAGCTGTTTTAAAACGATATTTTTATAGATTAACATTTGTTAGCTGTTCAATACTTAAGTAAACAAAGACAAAACTACAATAGTCTGTTTACAGATGTAACTGACCTGCACTTTAGGTCCTAAACAGGACAGATTTGTCTCTCTGCTCCACCTGGGCACTTCTACTTCAGTCTCGCGTCGTTTTGGCGGACGGCGGACGCGCGGATGCGCGCGAGACAAAACGCGTGCCAGTCAAGACTAACCGATTTATAATTTATTAGAGTTTTATTATTGAATGGCTAATTCCGAAATAACCACTTTAGTACATTAGGCCGGCAACAAAAACAATAACAACAACAATATTAAATAATAATAATAAAAATTGGAGGGTAGCGGGCCAAAAAATTCTCCCGATGGACAGTCCGCCCATGGCGACTGCTGTGAGTGCAGGCAGCTAGGGACACCGGCCCTCGCGGCCAAAAAAACGGACCGGCCCACCGGGAATTCTCCCGGTCCTCCCGATTAGCCAATCCGGGCCTGACTAAAAACTTTAGAAGACGACCTTCATCGCTGGCACAATTTACCACTCTCCATCCAGGGAAGAATAGCAATAATCAAAATAACAGTATTCCCTAAAATAAACTACCAATTTTCAATGATCCCAACTCAGCCTACTCTCACTTGGTTCAAATCTCTAGACTCCATCATCAACCGATTCTACTGAAAAAATAAACCACCGAGAATAAAATTAAGCACTTTACAAAAACCCAAATCTTTAGGAGGCTTAGAAGCCCCCCATTTTTACCATTACTCACTAGCAAACCAACTTCAATACATATATAAATGGACTCACCCCACTCAGTCAGACATAATTTGGCTAGATATAGAACAAACACTTTGCGAAAACGTACACATATCAGACATTTCATTTCTCAGTCAGTCTATTAAACATCACTCTGTCACAGTCAGGCCGGTCGAGGAGTGGAGATGGAGCAGGAGAACCGGAGTATATGAAATAAACAGTTTATTAAATGAAACACTGAATAAACAAACAAAAACCAGGCGCAAAACAGAGAACATGTAACCTTATCGACGGACAATGGGAAGTGAGCAGACACAGACTTATATACACATAAAACAAGGCGTGGTCACAAACAAGTTAACAGGATAACGAGGGAGAAATACAAATGTGGGCAAGACAGAACCAAAAGGACTAAACCAAAAGGGGAAGAACAAGGACTAAACCAAATGAACTAGAAACATGGGGGGAAAAACACTTGGAAAACATGACAGAACACAGACATATTCCTGACACACTCATGCTTCAAAGCCTTGACAATAGCTTCAGCTCTGACGGCCTGGTGGAAATATCATCAAATCGCAAACTCCAATCAGGCTCCATCTAACTTCACCCCACTCTGGAATAACCCTGACTTCACAAGCAACAAAAAAACACTAAATTTTCATAAATGGGCAGTAAAGGGTATCACACATATTAATCACATTTTTCAGTCAAACAAATTGGTTTCATTTTCCTACCTAGTCCAGGAGTACGGTATTGGGAGCAATCAATTCTTGAATTATTTGCAACTCAAATTAGCTGAGATGTTCAATACCAGAACCATCGATCTTCACCTTCCCTCCGCAATAGCAGATTTAGTTAATATATTGTCCCCCAAAAAATTACTTTCTAAATTATACGAAATGATAACCAATTCAAATAAAACCTTAAGTTTACCAATAACTAAATGGGAAGAAGACCTTTCTATCGCTCCTGATACCGACTTCTGGACTCAAATTTGTAATAATATTTATTTCATGACTAAAAACGCCAACCTTCAGGTCATACAGTATAAGACCCTTCATAAAATGCACTACACTGGGGAAAGGCTGTCTAAAATGGGATTCACATCAGAAACTTGCTTGCACTGCTCACTAAATAGTCCGGACACATATATCCATGCCACATGGCACTGCCCACCCATTAAACAGTTTTGGGATGATGTCACTGAATCCTTATCCCACCTCCTGGGCGATCAGCACTCAGGACAACAAAAGGAAACTCCTTGTAGCTCTAGCCATTGCCAAGAAAACTATCTTCTTGAACTGGAAATCCCGAAAGACTATTCACATAACACATTGGAAAAACCTCCTGACAGCTTTACATCAGAACCACAACATTCAACTATGAATATTCAACTTCAAATACTGTATGACACACTTTTTTTTATCATTATTAATATCATAGAAACATTGAGCAGTAATAAGATGTTGATGGGATGATGTTTTGTATGGACGGTAACGGTTTATTGAAGATTATAACATTGAATATACATAATTAAAAATGTATAAATATAAATAAATTAAAACTGCACCCAACAAAACCCCCTCATGTTTTTAATGCACCGCGTGTTGATTTTAATGCACCACACCCTTCTTTTAATGCACCACCTCAGCTTAAGCTTACATACATATACATATAGTGTATATAATATTCCCTTGAATGGAAAGGAAAAAAAAAAAAAACGCACACTGAAACAGAAGCTAGGATAGGTGTGGTATGTGTTGGGTATGGTTCATTATTAAATTCCCCCTTTATATAAATATATATAACTACTATTGTGATTATATCATTATTATTATTATTATTATTAATACTGATATTACTGTTGTCGTCATTACAAAATATCATCACAAAATATTATCGTTACATCACAGTCTTTAGTATTGTTATTATTATTATTACTGTTAATATTATTGATATTACTGTTACCATCATCACAAAATATTATTATCATCACCATCTTTAGTATAATTTTTGTTATTATTACTATTATTATTATTATTACTGTTATTATAGATATTACTGTTACTGTTATCACAAAATATTATCGTTATCATCACTATCTTTAGTATTATTATTGTTGTTGTTACTTCGATTATTTCTACTTATTGTTATTTTTATTATTTCTAAACATGCTAATACTACTTATACCATTATTATTATTTAGATTGTAATTTTTGCTTATTTTCATTTATTATCATTGTTGTTTTGTTGTTGTTATTTTTTTTTTTTTTTTGTATTCTGTGTTCACCATGTTGTATGTTTTGCACTCCTAATTAAAAAAAACAAAAACACGGCAGCACACCCAGCTCTATGCCGAGAAAAAAGATCCTCTCCTTCTTACACAGGGGAGAGTTTGCTCTTCTTTTGGTTTGACAGTTTGGCCCAACCCCTGAAACAAACTGTGTGTCGAGGCAAATTGAGACATGATAGAAGTACACGTCCTTCAGGTCAATGGCTGCAAACCAATCCTGATGACAAATGCATAAAAGAGTGTGCTTCAAGGAGCATCTTGAACGGTAGCCTAAGAAACGACAAGTTCAGAACACAAAAACCCAGGATTGGTCGTAACCCACCATTCTTTTTGGGCACGATGAAGCAAAGACAGTATCCACAACTTCATCTCGGCTGGAGGGCCGGCTTGATTGTGTCCTTCCCCAGGAGAACAGCAATCTCCGTACACAGGACAAAGGCATCCGTGTCCAAAGAACAGATTATAAAAGGACGCCGTCTGGATCAACCACTGTGGGATGCATAAAATGTTTATTGTAGGCTTATTTTATTTGATGTATTTATGTAATATTTATTCATGATTAACTTATTTTGAATGCTGTCTACATCGCGCACAGACTAGCGTAGACAGCATTGCATATTTTTAGTATAATAATTTAATATTGTATTAATTTCTATAATAACTGATAACCCATAAACCCAGGACATAAACCCTTTTTATAGGTTGTAATGACACTTTTCTACGGTTATTGGCATGGTTAAAGGTTATATTTAAATTTTTCAAACAACATTAAGCTTTTAAGGCTATATTAACTTGACTGATTTCCAGAATAGAGGTAACCAGTGGCGTTTGAGATTACAATTAAACCAGCAAGTCCCGCCCCACGACTGATAAATATGTCACGCGCGCTTGAAGGTTTGAAATGAGCTCGCGGGTTCTCGTTTTCTTTGTGTGTAGATCTGTTTTCCTCTCACATATGTGATTTACTGCTCGCGCCTGCATCAGTGGTGCACTCGTTAATCAATGCCATTGATTTGCCGTCATAATATAGTTTGTAAAGATTGTTTGCACTATTTTTGCTGTTGCACTCAGTATATTTCTCTCTCATTTTGTGTGAAGTTTTAATAATTTGACAAGACAATTTGTGCAATTTTCTTGTGCTACTTTCTACACTAGTGTTTATTGTTCATGCTCAGATTAAGAATATATATATATATATATATATATATATATATATACAGTATATATATATTTTATTATTATATATATTATATTTTTACTGTGTTTTGCTATTATATAACACTGTTTTTGCTATGACTTTGCTCCTGAAACATTTTTGGACAGATTGTCAATCAACTAAATGGGCCTGTTTTTCACTGAAAAGTGCCTATAATAATATTGTAATAAATGGCTATAACTTGCTTGGGGAATGTTATATATAGACAAAACTTTATTTGGAAATGTAAAACACCTAAATACAAATTTCTAAAGAAAACAATCCAAACTTAAGGACTTTTTGTTTGAGTACACAGTGAAAAACACCCAATTGTTGCTAGTGTTTTATTTAAAATTCTCAGATTTCAGATTCAGATTCCTTTTATTTGTCATTTTCATGGTGTACATAAAAACGAAATTGTGTTTCACACATCCACTACTCAGTAATTCAGTGCAATAGTAACTAATAAAAAGAGCACAATTTAAATATAAATATAAATATACTAAAACACACTAAAAAGAATAAAAGAATAAAATAAATAGTTCAGATCACATTCTCTGGTTAAGCAGTCTAATAGCTGTGGGGGAAAAGCTATTTAGTTGTCACAGAGAGAGTCAGAGACGTGCGGATCCATTTGCAGCGTTTATTTAGAATCGTCAACAGGCCAGAATAATCACCAGAAAACAGGAACAACGTAGGTAATCCGGGAAACAGTTCAATAGACAGGCAATGGTCGCAATGGCAGGAAGCAGGAATCGTCAACGGGGTACAGAGTCCAGAGTCATACACAGATAATCCAACACAGAGAAATACGCTTAGAATTACGACCATAGGAACAATAAGACTTCGCAAGGTGGCTGTGTGTGTGAGTGGCTTAAATGCATGTGGGTAAATGTGAAACAGGTGTTTGCAGCAATCAGATCAGTGGGAAACAAGGAGCAGCTGTGTGCAGTGATTGGTGCAGTGGCTTATGGGGATTGCAGTCCAGAATGTGTGTGCAAGAGTTCATGATGAGATAGACCAGATACGTGACAGAGCCCCTCCCCAAGGAGCGGCTTCCAGACGCTCTAACCACCTAATACAACCTGGAGGGTGGTGGAGCGGAGGCGGAACAGAGGGAGGGATGGAGGGCCAGGTCCATGTAGGGGTACTGGAACCACGAACTGAGGCGGAGCCGACGGAGGGAGAAGCCATGGTGGGGGAAGGGTCGGCTCCTGCATGGGGCCGACCGCCGGAGGTGGAGCCGGTGGAGCCCGAGGCGGAACCGGAGAGTCGATGGTCCTAGGTGACACCGAGGATCCGGAGGGCCAAGGCGGAGCCCAAGGCTCTGGCGACCCCGGCGCAGATGGAGGTCCGGAGGTACACAGCGGAGCCGGAGTGACAGAGGATCGAGGCTGTGCCCACGGGAGGGAGGAGGTCCACAGAGCCGGCAGGACGGAGTGACGAGGCGCAGCCGGAGGAGTAGAGTCCAGAGGCGAAGGTGGGGCGACGACTGACCGGGGCGGAGCCGGAGAGACGATGGAGCCCGGAGGAGCTGGTGGGCCGACGGCCGACAACGGAGACGAGGGAGCACAGAGCCGGGGTGGAGCCGCAGGGTCGGAGGGCCGAGGTGGAGTCCAGGACTCTGAGACTGGAGGTGATGGTGAGGGATCCTTCAGTCTGGACACCGATGGAGACTGGCAGTCCCACGGCAAGTCCTCTGCACCGAAGGTGGGATGTGGGTGAGTAGAGGGACTGTCAGGAGACAGAGGTGGCGGAACTGGAGCAGCAGGGAGGGTGGGTGGGAACAGTCCATGCATGAGCTCCGTGACCAGAACCGGGCAGACAGGAATCTCAGGACGACTGGATGGAACCAGCGGAGTCTCTGGAAGGCTGGGCGGAACCAGCGGAGTCTCTGGAAGGCTGGGCGGAACCATTGGAGTGTCTGAAAGGCTGGGCGGAACCAGCGGAGTCTCTGGAAGGCAGGGCTGAACCAGCGGAGTCTCTGGAAGGCTGGGCGGAACCAGCGGAGTGTCTGGAAGGCAGGGCGGAACCAGCGGAGTGTCTGGAAGGCAGGGCGGAACCAGCGGAGTCTCTGGAAGGCTGGGCGGAACCAGCGGAGTGTCTGGAAGGCTGGGCGGAACCAGCGGAGTGTCTGGAAGGCTGGGCGAAACCAGCGGAGTCTCTGGAAGACTGGGCCGAACCAGCGGAGTCTCTGGAAGGCAGGGCTGAACCAGCGGAGTCTCTGGAAGGCAGGGCAGAACCAGCGGAGTCTCTGGAAGGCTGGGCGGAATCAGCGGAGTCTCTGGAAGGCAGGGCTGAACCAGCGGAGTGTCTGGAAGAGCAGCCATCTTGTGAAATGGCTCTGGAAGGGGGCCCATCTTGAGAGCAGACTCTGGAAGGGCAGCCATTTTGCGAACAGAGTCTAGAAGGGAGGTCATCTTGTCAAGAGACTCTAGAAGGGCGTCCATCTTGTGAGCAGGCTCTGGGTTGGCAGCCATCTTGCTTGCAGACTCTGGCGTGGCGGCCATTTTGTGCTGTGGCTCTACCTCACCCACCGTAAACGGAGAGCCACACAACAAAAGAGCCAGATCCATGTAGTAATGCAGAGTCCAGTCAGGTTCAAAATTTGGCATGTGGGAAGCCAATGGTTCTGAGAGTCCTCCCCGAAAGAAAATCATCAGGCACTGCTCATCCATCGTAGACCGATTAGCCAATTCAATGAAGGCCATAGCATAATCCTCAATTGTCCGCTCCCCCTGCTTGAGAAGCATGATCTGTACCGTGGAGTTCGTGCTGGAACCGGATGACATTATACTCGCTGCTGGATCCTTGTAATGGCGAAGTCTTCTATCACAGAGAGAGTCAGAGACGTGCGGATCCATTTGCAGCGTTTATTTAGAATCGTCAACAGGCCAGAATAATCACCAGAAAACAGGAACAACGTAGGTAATCCGGGAAACAGTTCAATAGACAGGCAATGGTCGCAATGGCAGGAAGCAGGAATCGTCAACGGGGTACACAGTCCAGAGTCATACACAGATAATCCAACACAGAGAAATACGCTTAGAATTACGACCATAGGAACAATAAGACTTCGCAAGGTGGCTGTGTGTGTGAGTGGCTTAAATGCATGTGGGTAAATGTGAAACAGGTGTTTGCAGCAATCAGATCAGTGGGAAACAAGGAGCAGCTGTGTGCAGTGATTGGTGCAGTGGCTTATGGGGATTGCAGTCCAGAATGTGTGTGCAAGAGTTCATGATGAGATAGACCAGATACGTGACATTAGTAGCCTACCAGTTCTTGCCCTGATACTTCTATATCTTTTACCAGACTGAAGGAGTATGAACATGTCACGTGAGAAATGAGTAAAGTCCTTAACAATACTATTTGCTCTGTGCACACAACGCTCTGTGTAAATGTCCTGAATACGTGGCAATGAAGTACCAATGATTTTTTCAGCAGTTCTCACAACCCTGTTCAGTTTATGTCTCTCCTCTGCCGTACTGTTTCCAAACCAGCAAGAGATGCAATATGTGAGAGTGCTTTCAATAGTGCCTCTATAGAACATGGTCAAAGCTGGAATAGGGATATCCACCTTCTTCAGTCTACGGAGAGAATGAAGACTCTGTTGGGCCCTCTTGATTATAGCTGTTGTGTTGTCACTAGAGGTTAGCTCATTGGTTAGATGGACCCCCAGGAACTTGACACTGTGTACTATATCCACCTCAGAACCGCTAATGGTAAGTGGGAGATGGTGCCGACGACTGGTCCTCCTGAAGTCGACAACCATCTCCTTGGTTTTTTTGGTGTTAAGGACAAGGTTGTGTGTTTTACACCATACTGTCAACTGTTCCACCTCCTCTCTGTAGGCCGACTCATCGTTATCAGTGATGAGGCCAACAACTGTGGTGTCGTCAGCGAACTTTAAAATATGATTGGTGGTAAAACTAGCAGAACAATCATGTGTCAACAAAGTAAACAGTAAAGGGCTAAGTACACACCCTTGTGGTGATCCCATGCTCACTATGGTTGTCTTTGATATTTTGTTACCTATTCTGACAGTCTGCCGCCTTTCCGTCAAAAAGTCCAAAATCCATCTACACATGCCAAGATCCACTCCCAGCAATAGCAACTTTTCAATCAGTTGTTGTGGCAAAATTGTATTAAAAGCAGAGCTAAAATCAATGAATAAAATTCTTACATAAGTGTTCCTGTTTTCCAAATGTGTCAAACTGAGGTGAAGCAGGGTAGATAGAGCATCCTCTGTTGATCGGTTTGCTCTGTATGCGAACTGCAATGGGTCCAAACTGGTTGGGAGACATGATTTGATGTGGTTCATAACAAGCTGCTCAAAGCATTTCATAACTATTGGAGTCAGGGCTACAGGACGATAATTCATAGTGGCTGGTTTGGACGTCTTGGGCAGAGGTATTATAGTCGCGCTTTTAAAACAGATGGGCACTCTGGCTTGGCTGAGGGAGATGTTAAATATATCTGTGAAGACATCCTTCAGCTGTTCTGCACATTTCTTCAGCACACAACCTGGGATGTGATCTGGACCAGCCGCCTTTCGAGGGTTGATTTTAGAGAAAATCCTCTTCACGCTGTCTGACGTCAGCTGGAATGCCTGGTTGATGGGAGGCAGCACCTGCCTTTGTGCTGGTTTATCATCTGTAATCTCAAACCGAGAGAAAAAGGTGTTAAGATTATCTGGTAGAGAGGGATCATTTTCTGTTATCCCGACAGTAGGCTTATAGCCTATAGCTGTCTGAAATCCCTTCCATAACCGCCTCGTGTCCCTGGTGTCGTTAAAATTACTTGACAACTTTTTTCCATACTCTCTTTTAGCCTCTCGAATTGCTCTGTTTAGATCATTTCTTGTTAAATTATACGCTTCAATATCACCAGATCTAAATGCAGCATCCCGAAGCCTTAGCAATGATCGAACCTTTGATGTGAGCCAAGACTTATCAGTTGGACGCAGCTTGACAGTTTTTATAACAGTCACATCATCAATGCATTTGCTAATAAATCCCAACACAGTCTCTGTATATTCCTCTAAGTTTATACAGTCCCCAGATGTTGCTGCCTCCTTAAAAATGTCCCATTGTGTACACTCAAAGCAGCCCTGTAAAGATGAGAAAGCCTCCTGTGGCCACACTCTAATTTCCTTGACCACTGGTGGCTCCTGTCTCACTCTGGGTCTGTATTCAGGTTTTAACAGAATAGTCAAATGATCAGAGCTGCCAATATGAGGTAATGGTGCTGCAACATATGCATTCTTGATGTTTGTGTATAGATGATCAAGTGTATTTTTCCCTCTTGTTGCACATGTAACGTGCTGATAAAAATGAGGTAAAACAGACTTCAAATTAGCCTTGTTAAAATCCCCAGCAACGATAAAAAATGCATCTGGGTTGGTTGTCTGTAGCTGACTCAGAGTTTTGTAAAGTTCTCCCATGGCCTGCTTTACATCTGCTTTTGGAGGAACATACACTGCAGTAATAAAAATTGCTGCCAGTTCACGTGGTAAATAAAAAGGTCTGCATTTCACAGTCATAAACTCCACATCAGGAGAGCAGGATTTAAAAATCGTCCCAACATCATAGCACCACGAATTGTTTATGTAAATTGCCAGGCCTCCTCCTCGGAGCTTACCCGATGTTGACATCACTCTATCCGCTCTATGGAGTGTTAGCCCCGCTAGCTCAATTCCGGAGTCTGGGATTTTGTCCGTCAGCCACGTTTCTGTAAACACAAAGACGCAACAATCCCGTACTTCACGCTGCAACAATCTCCAAAGACTGATGTAATCCATTTTAGTGTCCAATGAACGAACATTCGCCAACAGGACCGAGGGAACAGCCGGCTTAAAGGGGTTAATCCTTAGCCTAACGCTAAGGCCTCCTCGCTTCCCCCGCTTGCGTGTTCTGTCACAACGCCGGCGATGATGCTTCCTCGTGGCGGTGGCTCCAAGTGAACCCGGTGTGCAGCCTCGGCGTAGCAATCTGAGCTTGAAAAGCCGATCTAGATCTTTCGGTTTCCTTTCCCCGCATCGCTGTCTAATGTCTAATAGAAGGTCGCGGTCATATACATGTTTTTGCCCATTTGCTTTACAGGGCAGGGACAAAACTATTTTATTTAGCACTGAAAAACCTTCAACAGTGTCAGCTGAGGCCGCTGCAAGCATCGGTCGCGCAGCCATGTTCGTCATCAAAATTCTGGAAATTCATTCATTTTTAGAGAAAACAAAAGGAAAATTGTAATTCTAAATTAGCTAGACATAAAGTTCAAGTTCTTATGTTTATAATGATATATGACAATTGATGCTGACTGCTAGAATAGGTCTGAAAAACAAAACAAAGAAATGTACAGGTGCCTCAGGTGCCCCAAAAATGTTCTAGGTCTTTAAGGGTTAATGAACATGGAGCAGCCACTGAGAAAACCTTATCACAATTTAATTTTAGTCTAGTTTTAGGGAAATGAAAAATCATCTGATTTAAATACCTCAAAATCCCTTATATTTTGATAAGGACACAAAATGTCAATAATATATTTGGGGGCAATGCCATGCAACAAAAAAAAAAAATCAACAAAACCTTAAATTCAATTGTAAATTTTACAGGCAACCAATGTAAAGAAATCAAAACTGGGGTAATTCTCTCTGTCTTCTTCGTGCAAGTCAAAAGTCTGGCAGCAGCATTTTGTACTAATTGAAGACTAGATAATTGACCCTGTGAAATACCCATATATACAGAATTACAATAATCAATGTGTGATGATACAAAAGTGTGAATAACAGTCTCCGGGCCTTTAAAAGACAGGACTGATTTCAGTTATAGAAATAATATTATAGAAATAACTCTGATTTGATAAAATGCAGGCTTGACAACAATAGTAACCTGTTTATCTAAAACTAAAGCTAAATCGATTATAATACCCAAATTATTGACATGATCTAAAATACTTATCTTCATAGAGGCCAACAAACTTTTAATTTCCTTGGAAGCAAATGAGCATCCAAAAACAACACACTTATAAGTATTTTAAGGTGAAGAAAATTGCTTGTCAACCAGTCTCTTATCTCACCTATACACTGAACAAGTTATCAAACAATTGAGAGCCATTTAGATCTATTGGAATGTATAACTGGGTGTCATAAGTGATACATAGTGTTATATTTACAAAAAATGCACCCAAGGGGCCCATAAATAATGAAAATAAAACAGGCCCAAGTACAGATTCCTGTGACACAGAGTTTCCTGCAAACCGAGTCCTTCTGAGACATTAGTTTCTTGTGTGTCAGTGAATAAAGTGTCACACTTCACTCGTATGTGTATAATAGAACATTTCTATACTCTTCTTTACTCCCTTGCTAGGATGCTAAGGGCATCCTGCACACAGCCTCTAGATAGTGCTGCTAACTTGTGCAGTGCTATCAGAAGTTATACTTGAAAACGTAATTGGCCTGAACTTTAAGTCCTGAAAAGGACAGTTCTGTTTCATTCCTACTGACCGCCAGAGGCAGTATGAATACTTTGGATTATCACAGCACCAGCCAGATAGGTCGAGAGAACCAGCAAAGTCACATAGTTTTCCATTGACTTGTAAGCTTTGCCCTAATAGTCTTCTCCCGGATGACGATCATGAAATCTGCCCGTTGTGTTTGGGTGTTCAACATCTGAAAGAGGCTCTCACAGACCCGTGTCTGCACTGCAGTATCTTACATATGTCGGAACGACGGCTCCGTCTAGCTGAGTTAGATCCTAATTTAACTGTGAAACTCGGGCAGTTAGATGCAAATCCTCCATGCTCCAAGAAACGCAGGGCGTCTGCTGCAGCAGTCTAAGGGCGTCTAAGAAGAAGGCCACATTGCGAAGTGACGAACATTTGCGTGTGGAACAATATTCAATTTCTAAGATGGTTTCTGTGCTTTCTTCAGAAATGGCTGAACTGAAATGCCTGCTTTATTCACTTCAACCTGTCACATGCGCTGCTCCTGTGAAGACTAAACAGTAGGATAAGAATGTTCAAAATCAAGGAGCTAGGGAGGAATCTCTTGATTTTCCTTGTTTTTCTGTCTTGGATGTGCTCTCTACGAGTGCTCCGGATTTCTTTTTTTAATGATCATGGGGACACTGTGGATGTTGCTGTGCAACCCTCACCTTAGGATGTTTTCACTGGTCATCCAACAGCAGAGGGGTCTAGTGAGGGGTCAGTTCAGTTATCTGGACAGATCCAGTCTTTTTCTGATGATACTTTAGCTGTGCTCCGAATGACAATAGCTCGTCTAATACCTGCCCAATCTGCTCAAACCAGCATTTTTTTCAGAAATCCCACGGCTGTGACGACTTTTGCCATGCCACCATGTAAAATCTTGTGGCTGAATTTACAAATGCTCTCACAGGTTCTGGTCCTCCTAAACAGCGCTCAAAATTTGCTAGGACTTTAGCATCTATGGCTGAAGCTGATTCTATCGGGATGGGTCATGCTCCAGAAATAGAGCAGCCTGTTGCAGCCTTGGTGGCTTTACGGGTGATTGTGTGATGTCCCGGTATGTAATGTGGTCGCACAGATTCATTAGTGAAGAAGGCGTATGAGTCTGTTGCCTACATAACTTGTACAGAAAACACAATCTGCCAATTACTTCTTGCTAGAACCAGCAAATGTTGATCCTTCCATTCCACAGTTCCTGCAAACGGCTCTTTTGGCCATGGACCATGCGACCCGTGAGCTGGGTAACCTTACAGCCATGCTTTTGGCAGCCCACCGCCAAGTGTGACTTGCCCAAGCACGACTACCTGAGGATTGTAAGAAGGCCTTAAGAGATCTTCCTTTTGTTCCTGGGCATCTTTTTGGGCTGAATGTTCCAGAGCTGTTGGAAAAGAGAGTAAAGCTGTCTGAGGCCACTTGCTATCTGACGCAGGTGCAGCGCAACCCTACTTTTAAGATGCCAGCAGCTCAGAATCGTCACAGCTATGCTGCAATGGACCAGCGTTTAGACATTCAGACCAATTGTTTGTCTGTTACGGGGGTATGAAGAAAGGTGGTCCAGTGTCAAAACAGAGATTGTAAAACTGGGTAGTGGAGACTATTATACTAGCTTACAAGACAGCAGGGAAACCATTGCCCTCAGGTTTAAATTGTCATTCCACCAGGGCCATCTCATCATCTTAGGCTGCTTTTAGAGGTGTTTCCTTGGTGGACATCTGCACTGCCGCAACCTGGGTTTCTCGGTGCACGTTTGCCAGGTTTTATAAGGTAAATGTTGCTGCTCATCATGCCATGTGCTCGGCGGTTCTTCAGGAGCAGCTGTAAATTTTGCATCAGGTGGGTAGCATTCCTCAAGACTATGTTGGTATGTGTCATCCAAAGTATTCATACTGCCTCTGGCTCAAGAACGCTAGTTACGCATGTAACTGTGGTTCTGTGAATTCCGGATGACCGCCAGAGTTCTTCGGCGGAGTGCTGAGTAACTGTGGCTTATAACTTCCCAGACCTCCAATTATATATTATATATATAATTGGAGGGCAGCGGGCCAAATTGCCTGCCAGGCCACCGGGAAATTAAAATGGCCAGTCCACTCCTGCTCCAGCTCATTGACTTTCTCTGCCAATGCACTGATAAAATTAACAGTTGGATGTGCCAACATTTTCTTCAGTTAAACAAGGATAAACCTGAAGGATGAAGTTCTAAAGGTAAATGCATACCTTGACTCTAGGGATCAAACAACTAAAAATCAATGATTCTTGAATCAGACCTTAGTTTTAATAGTCAAGTCAAAACAGTAACTAAATCACTGTCACAGGGAGGGTCAGAGACGTTCGGATCCATTTGCAGCATTTATTCAAACAAACAAACACAAAGGGGCAAGCAGAAATCGTGGTCAAAAACAGGCAGAAAGGTCGGGGCTGGCAGCGAGAATCAAAACACGGGGAGTAGTCCAGGAATCAAACACAGGGAAAACAAACACGGAAAGACACGCTCGGAAATACAGACCATACGGAACAATAAGACTTCGCAAGGTGGCTGTGTGTGTGAGTGGCTTAAATGTAGTCAGTGTGATGAGGTGCAGCTGTGAGCGGTAATCAGTAAAGTGAGAGCAGGTGAATGCAGTGATTAGTGCAGTGGCTTGTGGGGAATGAAGTCCAGAATGTGTAGTGCAAGAGTTCATGATGACAGGATTGACCAGATACGTGACAATCACCATACTATCATATCAGGAGTCAGCTTTTTCTTATAATGCTGGTGTTCCCCACATCGCTCATGTGGTCCACATGCTGCATAGAATAGTGGCATTTTGGCAGTGGTCCACAAGCAGGCCCGTGCACAGCCACATCTAAATCATAATAAAACTCATATCCAGATCAGCCTGCATCAGTCAACCGTGTTGGATCCTACTAAAATATTTAGGCCATATTTACAATTTTAAAGTTACAATTATTTTAAAGTTCAATTAGCCAGTGTCAAGCTACATCCAAACCATAAGTGCCCTAATCTGTTTTATGATATATGGGGCATATTTGCCATGTCAAATGAAAGAAAAGGATGTGACATGTGGCCAAGCATTTAACCCATTCAAGTGAACAGACACACACACAGTAGTGAACATACACCCAGAGCAGTGGGCAGCTCACATGTTGCGGTGCCCGGGGAGCAGTTGGGGTTTCGGTGCCTTGGTCAAGGGTCTCACCTCAGTTGTGGTATTGAGGATGGAGAGAGCGCTGGTTATTCACTTACCCCACTGACAATCCCTGCCAGTCCTGAGATTCGAACCTACAACCTTTGGGTTACAAGTCCAACTCTCTAACCATTAGGCCACAACTGCTTACACATTGATTAACCAGTGCTGACTATTTGCCAAAAGTGGCCCAAATTGTAAATAATTATTTGGGCAATATTTGTTTTTTTATATGTGGGCCACTTTAGGCTTACGCCCACATTAGCCAGTGCTTACTGCGCCATAGCTTTGCCAAAACTGGCCCAGATACATTTTAGGATAACTGGGCCACATTTGCGGCATCATATGGTGGCCACTTTAGGCTCAGTGCACATTAACCAGTGCTTACAGTGCCATATTTTTGCCTAAACTGGCCCAGAGATGTTTTAATATACCTGGGTCACATTTGCTGAAACATATGTGGACCACATTTGGTTTACACCCTGATTACCATATGAGTAGCATTTTGTTAACTATTTTATGAAAACCAGTTACCTCAGTGTCTCCAGCTGACAGTTTGGACTCTTTAGTCCTTCAGAAAGAAGCATCACTCCAGAATCCTGCAGGTCATTGTTGCTCAGGTCCAGTTCTCTCAGGACAGAGTTTGATGAGTGTAAAACTGATGACAAACTCCCACAACTTTGAGCAGTGAGATTACATATGGATAATCTGAACAAGAATACAGTAATTGAATACATAATTAATCTTAACAGTATAATTTATTTATTTATTCATTCATGCATTTTTTTTTTTTAAATAAAGAAATAATAAAGAATTTCAAATTTAAACCTCAAAATCTCCAGCTTAGAGTTTGGACTATTCAGTCCATCAGAAAGAAGCTTCACTCCAGAATCCTGCAGGTCATTGTTACTCAGATCCAGCTCTCTCAGGACAGAGTTTGAGGAATTTAGAGCTGAAGACAAACTTTCACAAGACTGAGCAGTGAGATGACACCCACACAGTCTGTGAAGAGAACAAAGCAAACAGCCATATTAATGTAAATTTATCAGATTAGGTTATATAGTTCATAATTTGGAGTGAATGTTTGTACTGAATAACACTTAATAATAATAATACATTAACAAAACACTTAAATTATTGCAAAACTATTGTAGTTCATTAGTAGTTTATAAACTGTAGTTAATACATTCATAGACTATATACAAATAGTGAGTTCATCATTTATTGTCACTGTAATTAACATGTTTAATTAATTCATATGTAAAAAGTTAGATAATGCTTTGTTAACAACAGCCACAGATTGTTCTCACTTTAGATTAGGTCACAGAAAATTAAGTGCTTTAAACCAGCATTTATCAGACATTAATTGCAATAATATTTAGTGTTCCTGTTAGTGTTTTCATTTTTTATAAGGACCTTTCCTAGAATACTGTGTAAATTATACTGTATATTCTGTCCCCACTAAGCCTAATTCTCAGTCTACCCCTAATCCTAACTGATGTATTTTAACAATGTGATCTTATAAATATTTGTATGCATTTCATATTGACAGCATTATGCTATTAAATTTTTAAGTGGTTATGTTTAACTTTGGGCATAGGCTCTGTTAATTTTTACATTTGAAGAAACTCTGAATACTAATGTCACAGGGAGTCAGACTGAGACGTGCGGATCCATTTGCAGCA
Source organism: Garra rufa (assembly GCF_049309525.1). Lineage (NCBI taxonomy): Eukaryota > Metazoa > Chordata > Actinopteri > Cypriniformes > Cyprinidae > Garra > Garra rufa. The sequence goes on along the minus strand of NC_133364.1, from coordinate 44,032,480 downwards.
TTTATTTAGAATCGTCAACAGGCCAGAATAATCACCAGAAAACAGGAACAACGTAGGTAATCCGGGAAACAGTTCGATAGACAGGGAATGGTCGCAATGGCAGGAAGCAGGAATCGTCAACGGGGTACACAGTCCAGAGTCATACACAGATAATCCAACACAGAGAAAAACGCTTAGAATTACGACCATATGGAACGATAAGACCTCGCAAGGAAGTGTGTGTGTCTGTGGCTTAAATGCATGTGGGTAAATGTGAAACAGGTGTGTGCAGCAATCAGTTCAGTGGGAAACAAGGAGCAGCTGTGTGCAGTGATTGGTGCAGTGGCTTATGGGGATTGCAGTCCAGAATGTCTGTGCAAGAGTTCATGATGAGAAGACAGACCAGATACATGACAGAGCCCCTCCCCAAGGAGCGGCTTCCAGACGCTCTAACCACATAATACAACCTGGAGGGTGGTGGAGCGGAGGCGGAACAGGGGGAGGGATGGAGGGCCAGGTCCATGTAGGGGTACTGGAACCCCGAACTGAGGCGGAGCCGACGGAGGGAGAAGCCATGATGGAGGAAGGGTTGGCTCCTGCATGGGGGCCGACCGACGGAGGTGGAGCCGGTGGAGCCGAGGCGGAACCGGAGAGTCGATGGTCCTGGGCGACACAGAGGATCCGGAGGGCCAAGGCGGAACCCAAGGCTCTGGCGACCCCGGCGGAGATGGAGGTCCGGAGGTACGCAGCGGAGCCGGAGTGACAGAGGATCGAGGCTGTGCCCACGGGAGGGAGGAGGTCCACAGAGCCGGCAGGACGGAGTGACGAGGCGCAGCCGGAGGAGTAGAGTCCAGAGGCGAAGGTGGGGCGACGACTGACCGGGGCGGAGCCGGAGAGACGATGGAGCCCGGAGGAGCTGGTGGGCCGACGGCCGACAACGGAGACGAGGGAGCACAGAGCCGGGGTGGAGCCGCAGGGTCGGAGGGCCGAGGTGGAGTCCAGGGCTCTGAGACTGGAGGTGATGGTGAGGGGTCCTTCAGTCTGGACACCGATGGAGACTGGCAGTCCCACTGCAAGTCCTCTGCACCGAAGGTGGGATGTGGGTGAGCAGAGGGACTGTCAGGAGACAGAGGTGGTGGGACTGGAGCAGCAGGGAGGGTGGGTGGGAACAGTCCATGCATGAGCTCCGTGACCAGAACCGGGCAGACAGGAATCTCAGGACGACTGGATGGAACCAGTGGAGTCTCTGGAAGGCTGGGCGGAACCAGCGGAGGCTCTGGAAGACTGGGCTGAACCAGCGGAGTCTCTGGAAGGCAGGGCTGAACCAGCGGAGTCTCTGGAAGACTGGGCGGAACCAGCGGAGTCTCTGGAAGGCTGGGCGGAACCAGCGGAGTCTCTGGAAGGCTGTCTTGAGGAGCGGGCTCTGGGACGACTCTCTTGTGAAGCGGGCTCTGGACAACGCTCTTGAGGAGCGGGCTCTGGACAATGCTCTTGAGGAGCGGGCTCTGGAGAACTGGACGACCCCAGCGGAGATTCAGGAGGGCTGGGCGTCTCCAGCGGAGACTCTGGAAGAGCAGGCTCTGAGCGAGCGGTCACTGGAGGGCGCTCTGGCGGCGCAGTCCACTGGAGGGTGCTCTGGCGGTGGAGACTCTGAAGAAACTGGACGACCCCAGCAGAGACTCAGGAGGGCTGGGCGTCTCCAGCGGAGACTCTGGAAGAGCAGCCATCTTGTGCAATGGCTCTGGAAGGGGGCCCATCTTGAGAGCAGACTCTGGAAGGGCAGCCATTTTGCGAACAGAGTCTAGAAGGGAGGTCATCTTGTCAAGAGACCTCTAGAAGGGAGGCCATCTTGCTTACAGACTCATGCGGGTCCATATTGTGATGCTGGAGAATAAAGCTGCTGGATCCTTATAGTGGCGAGGTCTTCTGTCACAGGGAGTCAGACTGAGACGTGCGGATCCATTTGCAGCATTTATTTAGAATCGTCAACAGGCAAGAATAATCACCAGAAAACAGGAACAACGTAGGTAATCCGGGAAACAGTTCGATAGACAGGGAATGGTCGCAATGGCAGAAAGCAGGAATCGTCAACGGGGTACACAGTCCAGAGTCATACACAGATAATCCAACACAGAGAAAAACGCTTAGAATTACGACCATATGGAACGATAAGACCACGCAAGGAAGTGTGTGTGTCTGTGGCTTAAATGCATGTGGGTAAATGTGAAACAGGTGTGTGCAGCAATCAGTTCAGTGGGAAACAAGGAGCAGCTGTGTGCAGTGATTGGTGCAGTGGCTTATGGGGATTGCAGTCCAGAATTCGTCGCCTTAGAATTATAAGGTTCTATCTGACATTTTTGTCAAAATTGAGTTATTCACATATTCTTATCCTGTGATAACTTATTTACATTATGTGATGTTTTTTTTAAAGTTGTGTACATTTTAGGACTTTTTATTTAGAAAAGAAAAAGGTTCTATCTGCAGAGTCGAACTATAACTTGGTTTCTATAAGGTTCTATCTGTGAGCCAATCAGCACTTCGAATGCAAACAAGAGGACCAATCAGGATCAACTTTCTTTGTCATGTCACCGGACTGCTCCATAACAGCAGGAAAGATTAAAACGTAAAACAACAATTGCACGTCTGTAGAATCAATGAGTGCAATTCACATTTATTCCTCAAAGTGGCAGTGTTTAAAACATAATGATGGCGTGATTTTTTTTACTCATAATACTGCTACCGGCATTATATACATTACCGGCATAAAACAAATAATAGTATCTGCAACTGGCTTGAATGGCTTTACTGCAGATCAATTGCATAATGTAAAGTACATAATGAAATATAAGTGTCACTGTCGTTTGATGTTGAATGTGGTCAATAGCGATCAAACTGTTGTTATTAAACATGTTGAAAACGATAGTTTTGCGAATATGGTTGAATATGGCTTTTTGTGGAATGAAGTCCTGGTCCGATGGATTAGAGAAGATTTTTTTAAACTGTTTCTGCAATAATGTCTTTAATTACCCACTATAATTATAAAATTAACATCTGCTCTGGACAAAATATTCAGCACTGCCTTTTATGCCTAACTTAAAACAAGAAAAAAAATATTTGTCCTAAAATATTAAATAAATGTGATAAAGAAAGCATTAAAACATTAAATTCTCATACATGTTGACACATTGTTACAACAGTAATTTATGTTTTAAAACAAATTATAAGTAAACTACATTTATTTCTTGATAATTGTTGCTTTAATTAATGTTTTGCAAGATAGAACCTTATAATTCCAAGCAGAAAACGACTTTTTAGAATTAGAAGGTTCTATCTGCATTTGACCTGTTCCCAAAATCCCCATTTAAAAATCTGAGAGGATTTTGATATTGTACATTTAGAATACATTTAGGGTCTCTGTCATTCTCATGTAGGAAAGAGACTTGTTCCCCATATAATTTTTACTATATAGAATGCAAAAACTTTGAAGCTCAATATCTCAAAACCACTCGGAACGCAGATAGAACCTTATAATTCTAAGGTGACGATGTGTGTGCAAGAGTTCATGATGAGAAGACAGACCAG
>NC_133364.1:43981075-44028419 GCF_049309525.1 Garra rufa | reverse complement strand
GCCTTACTGTGCATACGTGAAAACACATAAAAGCTCACTGAGACTATACAAATGGAACGGATGATACTTTTTAAAGCAATCCTTCTAGTAAGATCATTTCATTTACCAAAATCTTTTTTTTTTTTTTGTAGAACAAGACAATGTAGGACATACAGAAAAACAGAACAAAATAGGAGAAAACAGTGCTGTAAATATAAAGCAAGTCTGACAATTAAAACAAACAAACCAAATTTAAGCCAAAACAAAAGCACAAACATTGAAGTTAAATTCTGATTTAACTGATGCCCTTTAAGGTGATGAGTAGGATAAATTGGGCTCGTTGTTCTGTGGTGTTTTACATACATTGATTTATCTTCAAAATCAATGTTTTTATATCACTGTCTCTGAAGGAAACCTCTAGAAGGTTCAGAATTGTCTTCAGAACATTTTCAATGTACAGTCGTGGCCAAAAGTTCTGAGATTTAAATAAATATTGGAAAATGGAAAAGTTGCTGCTTAAGTTTTTATAATAACAATTTGCATATACTCCAGAATGTTATGAAGAGTGATCAGATGAATTGCATAGTCCTTCTTTTACCAAAATTAACTTAATCCCAAAAAAAACTTTTCACTGCATTGTTAAGAAGGCTTCACGGCGCCCAAGAAAGTCCAGCAAGCGCCAGGATGGTCTCCTAAAGAGGATTCAGCTGCGGGATCGGACTGCCACCAGTGCAGAGCTTGCTCAGGAATGGCAGCAGGCAGGTGTGAGCGCATCTGAACGCACAGTGAGGCCAAGACTTTTGGAAGATGGCCTGGTGTCAAGAAGGGCAGCAAAGAAGCCGCTTCTCTCCAAAAAAAGCATCAGGGACAGCAGGGTTGTGCCGATATCTCTGACTATCGTGTATCGACGATAGTCAGAGATATCTCCTGTTGCTGATGCCTTTGACGATAGCAAGACGATTATTATTATTATCCGTCAACAAAGAACTTAACTTTAGCAATGCAGCACAGAGAGTCTGTTCTAGGATGCTTCAGAAACTTGCCGCGGTATAAACACACGCATAGAGAGTGCCTTAACGCACCTCGTGCAGTGAAAATGGGAGATTTTCATCATACAGTATGGTGGTAGATTAACTGATTCTAAAGGGAGTGTTATATTATATTAGCATTGCAGTCATTAGGATAACAGAGGTAGTAAAACCTGGTTCAGGCTGAATTAATTACGATGTATCATAATCAGTCTGTATATAGTAAACATAAACATTCATCTCAGTAACGTCTATAGGCGTTAATTAGAATTACGATGCGATCAGATGGCGCTAAACATACGCACGTGAATTACACGCGCATCACTTCTCCACATTCTATATGAACTGAACTACAACATCACCTGATGATAACGGTCAGACTTTGGCACGCACATTTACAACTCACTGACGATAGCAGAGAATGAAACCGAAAGTAACTTGAACAACTCCGGCAGAACTACAGTCAGCGCTCTGTACACGCACAACTTAATCATATGCCAAAAGAAAGTCTACCTTTACAAAACGAATAAGGAATTTAGTACATAGATAATTAATTAAATTAGCACGATAGTATCGTGTATCGGCGATCTCTCAGGCTGACGATAGGGCGATATGAAAATTGAGCAAATCGCCCAACACTAAGGGACAGATTGATCTTCTGCAAAAAGTATGCCGAATGGACTCCTGAGGACTGGGGCAAAGTCATATTCTCCGATGAAGCCTCTTTCCGATTGTTTGGGGCATCTGGAAAAAGGCTTGTCTGGAGAAGAAAAGGTGAGTGCTACCATCAGTCCTGTGTCATGCCAACAGTAAAGCATCCTGAGACCATTCATGTGTGGGGTTGCTTCTCATCCAAGGGAGTGGGCTCACTCACAATTTAGCCCAAAAACACAGCCATGAATAAAGAATGGTACCAAAACACCCTCCAACAGCAACTCCTTCCAACAATCCAACAACAGTTTGGTGAAGAACAATGCATTTTCCAGCATGATGGAGCACCGTGCCATAAGGCAAAAGTGATAACTAAGTGGCCCAGGGACCAAAACATTGATATTTTGGGTCCATGGCCTGGAAACTCCCCAAATCTTAAAACTTGTGGTCGATCCTCAAGAGGCGGGTGGACAAACAAAAACCCACTACTTCTAATAACTCCAAGAAGTGATTTTGAAAGAATGGGTTGCTATCAGTCAGGATTTGGCCCAGGAGCTGATTGAGAGCATGCCCAGTCGAATTGCAGAGGTCCTGAAAAAGAAGGGCCAACACTGCAAATACTGACTCTTTGCATAAATGTCATGTAATTGTCGATAAAAGCCTTTGAAACGTATGAAGTGCTTGTAATTATATTTCAGTACATCACAGAAACAACTGAAACAAAGATCTAAAAGCAGTTGAGCAGCAAACTTTGTGAAAACTAATATTTGTGTCTTTCTCAAAACGTTTGGCCACGACTGTACTTTTCATTTTATCTGCATGTAATGCCTGATAAAGCTACCAGTCTCAGATGGAGCAGGTGAGTTCTCTCAGTCTGAGAGCCAAGTCTCGCCAGTTAAAATGTAGGCTGTTTTCTATTATTTCATTTTTAATTTAGTGGTTTAAAGACTAGAGATAGAAGGTACAGCTTTCATAAACCCAGAGAGAAAGGCTCAGACAGTCAGTTTTGGGGTGTTTTCCACTTAAAAGGTCAGTGTAACAGCCCACTTGTAGGATTGGCTAACATAATTGCCCCCTTAATAATACCCCAGAAAGAATTATTATGTGATGAATTTTTCATCTGATGGTTGATTAGGGAGTTTGTCCCCTTCCTTTTTTCCCAGTCCCTCTAAATTTGTTGAATTTTATCCCCTAGGAGACATAAAATAGTATATAATAATTGAGATCAGTCTATAAATATTTTTTCTTAGATTTAATTAATTGTATAACAGACAACTTAAACTTTGGACACCCTGGTATAGGATCTAGCATACATGCATTACATTTTTACATGTTGTGATGTTAATTGCTTTGTGCCATTAAACTGAGGTTAACTTTTATCTCTTTGTTTTTCCACCTTACCTTCACCTAACAGAGCTGAAAGAAGAGAGAGAAGTACTGAATGAAACTGAAAAGAAAGATCAGTTTGAAAATCTTCATAATTTCGTATCTGGAGAAAAGTCTTTTTGTTCCATAGAGTCTGAAAAGACTTCAAAACAAAAAAGTGATCAAAAGACTGGAACTAGGAGTATTTCCACTTGCTGTCAGTGTGGAAAGAGTTTCAAACAACAAGGACACCTAAAAATGCACATGAGAATTCACACTGGAGAGAAGCCTTACACATGCAAACAGTGTGGAAAAAGTTTCATTCGTAAAGGATGCCTTAAAAGACACATACAAATTCACACTGGAGAGAAGCCTTACTCATGCAGACAGTGTGGAAAGAGTTTCACTCGTAAAGAATGCCTTAACATTCACATGAGAGTTCACACTGGAGAGAAGCCTTACACATGCAAACAGTGTGGAAAGTGTTTCACTGAAAAAGGAAGCCTTAACAGACACATGAGAATTCACACTGAAGAGAAGCCTTACACATGCCAACATTGTGGAAAGTGTTTCAGTCAACAAGGACAACTTGAAAGTCACATGAAAATGTGCAATAGAGAAAAGCCTTACAGATCCCCTCAGTCTGGAAAGAGTTTGAGTGAAAGTGGAAACCTTAAAGTTCACCAGAATATTGACATTACAGGTAGCCTTTTTACCTGCCAACAGTGTGGGAAGAGTTTCACTCATAAAAGATACCTTAACATTCACATGAGAGTTCACACTGGAGAAAAGCCTTACACATGCAAACAGTGTGGAAACCGTTTCAGTCAAAAAGGAAGCCTTAACAAGCACATGAAGATTCACAATAGAGAGAAGTCTAACAGATCCCCTTAGCATGGACAGAGTTTCAAACAAAATGTCTAGAACGGACAGTTCCGGTCCTTGATTCTGATTGGCCACAATCAAAGCTGTTGTAAATTACTACACAAACATACACCTCTTTGTTTCTCGGCAACCACATTGTTGCAACCAAAATTACAGTTGTGATCAAAAGTTTACATCCCCCTTTCAGAATCTGCAAAATGTCAAAACAATCCTAAAGGATTCCAATAAGAATCCTATACAGGGCTCCTGCAATGATAGTAATTCTAATTCACATTTTAAAGCAATATGTGTTGTCCATGGTACACTTTACCATGTCAACTAGCTATATTGCGTTGGACTGAGCTTAATGCATAAACATGCAAGGAATAATATGGACTATAGACAATGTGTTTGCTCTGTCTACGATGTAGGAACTTCACATTTGTATATCATGAATTGAAGGGAGAAGGGATTGATTTTTTTGATTGAAGCACAATAAAGGACACTGTAAGCATTTTAACATCAGTGTACATTGATTTAATTTGCACACATCAGTTACTTGCTCATTTCTACCACCAACATTGGCAGCTTTGTGGAAGACTGTAATAATCATGTTTTGGAACCAATTAGGAATTGTGTCATAGGATTTTCTTATAGGGCAAGGCATAAATATGCTGCATGATCATTTCTACAGGATTTTAATGGGATCCAATTTCCAATTTGAAGGATTGTACTTATTCATTGCATCTATTACTAAACAATATTTTTGCAGTTTACTTAAACTCATCTTGACTGAGTTAAGTGCAAGAATTTCAAAGAGACTTATAAGATTGATGAAACAAAAGACTAATCAACAAATGTTCTGTTTTAATTTCAATAGTGACTTAATTTAGTCTTTCTTTTACAAGTTCAGTCTTAAAGATCATAAACTAGGTGTATCTGGCATGCTGTCCAGGAGAGGGCTCTGAGCTCGGCAGTAATTCCCGAGCCCAGTCTGAAGGTGAGGAGATGGTGTGGTGCTGAAAAATGGGAGATGAAGAAAGTAGGTCTGCTTTGGTTATTTACAGGGATTCTTTCTCGTGCTGATTGGATAGGGAGTGTGATTACTGATGATGAATTGGCTGTGTTAATTATCGTGTGAGCTCTTCCCAAAAATCTCGAAACCGAAAGCCAGGATAAGCATGGCATCTAGGGTACAGGCGATGTGAATGGACTGGTAGACTTTACAGAGAGTGGAGATTCAAATGTTTAGAATTTTTAGGGTTATAGGCTGGCGGGTGTCCGGGACAGTGGGATGGGTTTTTTGGATTCCTGGAAAAAATTGGATCCTGCTTAAGCCCCTTTGATTGAGCCAATTTGGAGGTTTTTGATGATGTTGAGGTAAGAGATGAACGTAGTAATCAATAGCAGGGAAAAATCAGGGAACGACAGGTTGTAAGCGGAGTGAAATGTTTTAAAACATTCCATGCTGTTGGGTAAGACTGAAGGGTCCTCGGGGAGATGGCTTGAAGGATGAAATTAATAAAAGCTTCTAGGAGAGGGGGTGAGGGAGTGGGGATGTCAGGGGTATCCATTAGGTGTGGGACATAGCTGGTAGATTTGGGCTGGGAAGGTTCAGGGCAGGGGGGAATAGGTGGGTTTATAAAGGAGCAGGTGATAGTGGAGTGGGAGATGGAGCTGCAGACTGCAGGATGGGTCGTGAGCTGAGTTTTAAGGGATACTGATAATTCTCCACAATTGATTTTGTGATCTGAGGATGAAGGAGAAATAGGAGATGGCAGGGGAAAAAAGTTCAATATCTGCACCTGACAAAATCTGGGTAATGACGGCATTGGGTAAGGGGGTTGGATCCAGAGCTATGGCACTCAGAGGAACTGACAGAGGCAATGCAAGTTTATTTATATGGCACATTCATACACAATGATAAGTGCTGTAAATAAAAGGAATTTTAGAACATTTCAAATGATAAAAAAAAAAAATTGATTTGGAAGAGGCTAGCGTGAAGGGAGGGCTAGCCTGGGAAGGAGGAAAAGAAGCTGCTGGGAATGATAGCGGAGGCATGCTTGCGCTATCGGCGATTCCTGGAGAAAAAGAGGGAAGGAGAGGGGGAATAGATGGCTCTGTAGCTGGCGCCATTAGCGGAGGCATGCTCGTACTATGGGTGATTTCTGGGGTGGAGGAAAAAATGGGAAGGAAAGGAGCTAGCGCTGTAGCTTGTGCAAAAGGCAGTAGCATACTCACAATATGAGTGACTTCCGAGGCAGAAGTAGGGCTGGGCGATATGGAGCAAAAAATATATCTCGATATATTTTGCTGTATCTCGATATACGATATATATCTCAATATCTTTACAGGATAAATAACCCCCCAAAAACTACTGCAAAAAAAAAAAATTCCAAATATCAAAGTCTTTTTCTATTGAAAATTAGAGGTAGGCAGGTTAGAACAAAGTGCTTCTGCGAATTTTCTTTTAAAAATCCCTGTATACATATTAGAGCTGCACGATTCTGAATAAAATGAGAATCACGATTTTTTGGCTTAGAATAAAGATCACGATTCTGGGGAACTTTATTTTAAAGATTTTGACATGAACATTAGGTTATCAAACAGCAGTAACATAGCAGTAAAATAAGACATAATAAACTTGGCTTTAAATTTAAAGAAATTTAATGAAAAATAATGTAATGAAAAAAAACACCATTAAACATAAAAAAAAAAAAACATACAAAGTTATAATGTCCGAGAAAAGCGATTTAAAGATTCTTAGCTAAAAACGCTTGCCTGTCAACATTTTATGGCTATCGCCGTCCTCTCTGTGTGATGCCCAAGTTTACTTCAGCATTTTACAAATAAATCCTAATCTAATCATGACAAACCATATAACGCTGGAAAGGTCTATGGCTCCTAAATAGATATTTGACATTTTGTTGTGTTACAAATTGTAGAGTGCACTTTAAAAATCTACTTCATAACAGGAGTTTTGAACTTTTTCACAGACATCCTTGTTGCCTTTTTCCCTATTACACTTTTGAAATAATAAGAAATTATATATCAGATGAAAACTTAAAATTTCAAAATTCTTCATTTGAAAGCCATTTTAAAATAAGACATTGCATTCACATGGACAATGCACATCAAAATCATATTACAAAATGTTTTTGCCCATGAATTATAAAGATTTAAGATTCAATTCTTCATTTTCACGTCTCTGTTCAAAAATGGGAGTAACAGTTAAGGGGTAAATGGATCGTCATGCTCATTTAGGGGATGTTCACATGAAGCGTCTTTTGCGCGCGCAAGTTCCTTATTTCAAATGGAGATGCGCGGCTTGCGGGTCCGCGCCGCATCGATATAAAAACATCTCAACTTTACAGAATGTCGCAAGCGCACCGCAGGTCATGTGACATGAACTAACCAATCGGCTTCCTCACGTTTTTCCGTTACATTGAAACCTCAGCAGAAACATGGAGGAGCAGCTCATCATTGTGGTACAGGGATTTCCTGAACTTTATGATTTGTCAAGCCCCCTTAGCGTTTTCCACGCGCTTTTAGGCGCAACATGTGAACCGCTTCTTATGGTTCCATTGCTGTGCCGGTCCATAAATCTGTCACGATCAAAGTACTACTCTTTTAATTTTCAAAGTGCAAATAGAGACCGAACTTTTCAAAGCATGATACAGAGAGTTATTATAGCCCAAATACTAATAACAGCCTAGATATTTTATGTAGCCTAATTTGCGTGCTTTGGGGACTCGCTCTTTAAACGTGGGGTATTAAAATTGCTTTTGAATGCGCTTGCGTGTTTTACTTTGGTTTCGTTTTAACGATCGCCCGAAAATCTCGGTTCGTGGTGCTAGAAGCTCCATATAATGGAGCCGGTTGTCCTTTTTTTTTTTTTTTTGCGACGAGTTCTGTAGCCTCCGGGCTGGTTGCGGGCGCCGCCGTGTTGAATGAGATGACAGGCGAGGGGAGGGGGAACAAGTAATGAAGCGGAGGCGAGCACAGCACAGGGAAGGCAAACAAGCAAAGTGGCGAAAATTTAATACAAACATTATATCGATATATACGATATATCAAAATTCATATCGAGTTTAAAAAATATCTCAATATATTTTAAATATCGAGATATCGCCCACCCCTAGAATACAATATGTCCATTACTGGGTTCTACAAAGCTAAGGCAGCCATGGAGCCATCATCTATATGAAGCCTTCAAGCAAAAAAATCCTTGCTGCACCCTCTCATTTAAATATCAACACATCAAACACTTGTGGAGTAGGAAAAAGAATTCTCCATTCATGCACATTGTGGCTGTCTGCACATTTAAATCCTGCACTGCCCAATATATCTTTAAAATGAAATCAAATCCTTCCAAATCCATCAATAATGTGAGGATCTTTGTCACACAGAAAGGCAAAATTCAACACAAAATGAGTGAGAAAAAATGTAGGCCTGCTAGTCACATAAAAAGAGGGAAAATCGCACGATGGCTGATCCATGGGCCCAGCCAGTATTTTTACAGAAAGCTATGTTCAATACCCACAGAAGAGCTGTTGGCTGGAAATATGACCAGCTGTCTCAACAAAAATGTCCTTAAAGAAATAAGGTCAGAGGTCAATAGAAACTACAACTTGCACAGTGGCGTACTCATTGATGTGCACATCACACAGACGACGTTAAGACAGTGTGATACAATGTATTACAGGATACCTGGCTACGTCCAACATTTTAGTATGGACCCTTTTGGTGTCCATTTATTTACAGAAATGGGGATCAGCATACTTGTTGAACACTTAAGAAAAGTCTCCCATCACCCTCTATCTTGACGCCACAGGGGGACTGGTTTCAAAAATTCCTGATCAGCAGAAAAACCACCACTCCCAGTCACTGAATTGCTATCCAATGAACATTCAGTGCCCCCATTACGTTCTGGCTAATGCAGTTTATGCGCCATTTATTAAGTTATACACAAATCCGCATCTAGCAAGTGGAAACTGATTACAGCTGGGCGTTAATGCAAAGTTTTTTGCTTGCATTTAATAAAGAGAATGTGCTGTCATTTCTTGACAGAGCATATGCCATTTGTCAGGGCCAACATTTATTTGAGGAACCAAAAGGATTCACTGTTCTGCACATCTGCTCTGCCCATGTCTTAAAAGCTGTTCGTCAGGCAATGCTCAGGGAGACAGATGATAAGGGACTGGTAGAGTTTGCCACATTTTGCTTTGCCAGATTGCAGAATGCAAGCACAATGCCTGAGGCCACACAGATCTTCAGGTTGATGTGTATTGTTTTCACAACAAATCAATACACAAAACTTGTTCAAGAAAGTGTTTGTGCTTTGGGTTCCCTGATCACAAAATCAAAAGACAAACACACTGAAGAAACAACAGAACTGGAGGAAAACAAAGAATGGGACTTGGAAGAAAAAAACCATGCAAACACAATCATGGGCAGTTCAAGCTTCTCCTCTTATTTTCGGAGGGTGTTGGAAGAGGCTAGGGAGCAGGCAACACATGACATCTCTGAAGATAACAATCCATACTTCTGTCCAGGGATCATCACCATTCTATTTGACACATATATTGGAATTTTTCCAATGTGGAGTGGATTGCTCCTGGGGGATCTTAAAAGACATGCCTCAAACCTTTCTCATGCTGAGGCAGAAAAGACACGGGACACCAACTGTCATGTAAAGAAGTGGTTCGGCATTGTCAGACAATCTATCATGGCCAAAATGAAAAAAATCACACAAGGAACGTTTATCAGAAAAATTTTCACATCCCTGCAAGGCCGTTACAGAGAGCTTATAATTGAGAACAAGCTGTCCCAAAGTTTACTGCTCAAGCCTGCGCCACCAGTAGACATTGAAGATCCCCAGGAATCTTGGATGAGGAAAAGGAAGACAAGGTTCATGGCCAAAAAATCTCAATTCTACCCAGTGCTCCATCACAGTGCTTTCCAAACACTGAAGCCTCATGAATGGTTATTTGGAGAGGTATACTCATCATGACAATCGTATTTTTTTTTTTTACTATATATACAAGTAAGAAAATATAGCATTTAGCACAGAATAAGGGTTATTTCAGTTTATATATTGTAAATTTTCTCCTTAGGCTATGGAGTGTTACATCCGAGCCATTCTTAATACTATGGGACTGAATTCTCAGTTATACCAACTAGGTCATTACATCACAGGAGTAATCCTGTATGGTTCCAGGGAGCAGATGGCCAAACAAGGTTTACGAAAAGTAAGTAATTCTAGAACATTTTTTTAAATCTGTACATCTACAATGTGCAATAGAAGAACCTTTTTGTCTAAATGGTTCCATAAAGAACCTTTAACATCTGATTAAACATTTTGTTTCACAAAAGGTGCTTTGTGGCAAATAAGGTTGTTCAGATTTAAAAAAAGGGAAGCAAGAAATGGTTCTTTAAATATAGTGCAATATATTATTATCACATATATCCATCTTCTGGATATATGTTGATATATGTTTATAACATATATGAATTTCCCATAGTACAATTTGTATATAAACATATATTGCAAGCATATATATAGTTAACTTTTATATGGTATTGCATGTTATGACCATATAAGTTTAGAATATATATTAAAATTGTATATTGTATTATATGATATGATCATATATGTTAACAATATATATCAAAATTATATATGGTGCTCTATGTTTTGACCATTTGTTACCAATGTATATTGAATTTATGCAAGTTTATTAACCATTTATGCCTAAAAGATACTGCTTATTGTAAATCATATATTTTTTTGCTTAACTTTATGGTTTCAATTCAGTTTTCTGGGGGAAAAAATAGAGATGAATATATAACCTGTTCAAAAAATGCCAATGTACTAGTTACTTGTATGGTGTGCTAATAACTGGACAGTTTACCAGGCTCTGTATGATGTAATTATCTGTATAATTTCTTTGAAACTACTTTCTGGGAAAAATACCATCCAAATCATTATTTTAATATTAATCTAACAATTACTTGAATTGCCCTAATACTGGCTGGAAAAGGGTACTGTCAACTTCAAACAAAGTTAATAAAAATTGTATTACTTTGTAAGCAACACAGTTCATGTCACCTTGCAGAGGAGAAGCAGGAATGTAAGGAATAGATGGATGTTGTTTCCATAATGTTAGTATTATTGGGTTTTATACATACATAAAAATATAAAACTATAGCAATATTTAAATATGGACAAGACTGTAACATGTTTCACTCTGATGTTCTGTAAAAACATTTTTATTTTATTTTATGCAATTAATAGAAAGATCATTTCCGATCTGAGATGAAGTAGCTTGCTGTTACTTGTTACCCTGTATGTTGTGTTTAACACTGTAATATGAAATTTAATACATATTTTTCAGTCAGAGATATTACTCATGTGATAGATAATTGTTATAATCTCATTTAGCACAGGCTATTATACTTAATACTTTATATAATAATATAATATAATCCTTTACAATCATAGATTTTTAATTTCAAAGATAAATACATTGTCATAAGGATCCAGTTTCAGTTAATTATAGTTACATCTCTCTGCCAACACAAATTTAATTTTGATTAAAAAAAATCGTAATGAGTTTGAAATATTCATATTCATTTTTTTATGTATTAGATATAAAATTGTATAATTAGTATCAATAGCTTTGTACTTTTGATAAATCTGCAGTTCGTCCCTTCAATTCATCCCACGTACTAGGTACAGATGTACAGTATTATATGTGTTGTATAATCTAAAATTATATTGATTTTAGTGAACAAGACTTTTATTTTGGTCTGGAGATGTGACGTCATAAGGCTGCGGCGCGCTCCTGCATCTGGGATTCAAACGGAAAAAGGTGTGCTTTTAACAACTGAAAGTGTTTAAAATAAGACAACTCGTTTAGAGAATTGCATATAAAAATGTGAAGTGAATTGTTAGCCAGTGCAACACTGTAATGCCCTATTTAGTGGCACTGTAGTCCCTATATAGTGAATATTTTTTCCTAACGAATTCGGTCACTGCCAGTAATATTAGCAGCGTTCGAGATGCACTACACTAGCAGCCGCTTGCGGTCGGGGGAGGAGTAAAGAGACGGCAGTCAAGTCGGACACTTATAGAGGATGAAACTGTATTCCAAACATACACAAAAAAGGAATAAAGAAAATGAAGAAATGAAACTACATAAGATAAATAAAAAAAGTTACCCTATCGTTTATTCTATACAATCGTTTTGCTTTTTTTTTTTGTTAATCATATTAAGTATGTGAGTTACTTTACTGTAATGCAATATGATGTTTATTATTTGCATCTTGGTTTTGTAGTTAGCTATAGGACATTTTTCAAATATAAGCAGTTTATTCAGTGTAGTGAAGCCGCTCACAGCATCCATTAAAAAAACGGCCTCTGGTTGACCAGTTTTTTCCCCCCAAACTTTACTCTTATACAATAAGAATATATATTTACCATATCGCCTAATCTTCATTTTCATCAATAATGTTTTGTTTGAATATTAGATATTCGATATAAAGATTGATTCCATACAGGAACTTATTTAAGAAAAAACACGCAGCACACGTCGTGCTTGTCGTCACATAATCTGACCAATGAGAAGTGTGTCGTCATCAAGGCTTTCGCAGCCGATTTTAAGCAGCTGCAGCGCCTGACCTCTGCGACTGCTCTCGTTTTGCTCTCACGGTACTTTGATGGCACACGTGATCGAAAGGCGGCTGCAGCGCCGATCAAAGTCGGACAAATAGGCCCTTTTCACAATGACGTCAGAAAACTTCCGGCTTTCCGCAAAGCAGCGTATACGTACTTCCGTTTTAACTTGCGCGCGCTGGTTAACGTTACTTCAGGAGAATACAAAAGGTGATAACTAACAACACGAAAGGTAAAGTTTAAAATAATAATGTTTACGTATTTAGCGTTATTGGTTCTTATATTTAGCGTATTTTGATAACGTTAATGATAATTCCCAGTAACTTATAGCATTCTTTAACGTGTAACGTTAACTGTCGAGGAGGGGAAAGTTAGCTAGCAACAAGATAAATCCATTTCCATATGCTGATGTGATTTATCATTTATTTCTTCCTGGTTTCATTTTTCAACAGTTTCCCATCCAATAAGCATGGCACAGTCATCTTGTAGATGCTATTGTAGTGTTCCTTGTTGTTCAAACAACAAACATAAATTTCCCTATTTAAGTTTCCACGATTTTCCAGTGGACGCTGAAATTCGTGTTCGTTGGGTTAGGGCGATCAAAAGAGACGAGGGACCAAGTTTTAAAATACTCCGTGGGAGCACCTACGTGTGTAGTCAGCACTTTACCCCAGAGGATATAATTACATCAGCCAGTGGACGAACCAGGATTAAGAAAGGAGCAAAGCCGTCTAGATTACCCTGGAATGACTGGGGTAAAGGTAGGACACTATTAAGCCTGGTAGTACTTTAAAATAACAATAAATCATAATTTATTATACTATTTACAGTTTACATTCAATTATGCTAGTATGAAATAAACGAAGTTGAATAAACGAACTAAATATCCATATTGACATTTATGTGTATCTATTTCACATCTCTAGGAAGAGCCTCACAAGCTGGACAGCCGGTTTACCAGAGAGCAAGGAAGCATTTTAGGGCTGCAGTCCTAGATGAATCTCAGGAGATGCCTGTAGGAGACTTCACGGAGGAGGCACTGCTGGGTGGATTAGCAAAAGAACATGACTATGCCTACCATCCTTCTCCTGGTTAGTGATTCAAAAACAGATTAACAGGTTTTTCTATGTGGCAATAAATTACTTTGTAACTATAGGGTTCGTTGGCAGAGCAGCTGTGCTTACTGTAAAATGCCTTTACAGGAAACTCAGTTACTCTGAATAATACCACAGAATATGATAATGATTTGGATGATTGAGAACCATTACAGAAATTACATTGTAATTTTAGTTATTGTAGTCTCTTCATTTCATAAAAGCCAAGAATTACTGTCAAGCTCACTAACAAATAACATCCAATAATGAAGACGAAGTGAAAACTAGTATATGACTCAATGATAAACATTAAGGTGTATGTTTTTTTCTTGCTTTAAAGGTAAACTGGATGCTGCCACAAGGAGAATTCAAGAGTTGGAGCTTCAGGTTTTGTCACTAGAACGTGAAATCCAGCAGCTGATAGTTAAGCAGCAGCAGCAGCAGCAGCCTCTGATTTTCAAGTTCTGTGTCACAGATGAGGACTTTCGTTATTACACTAGGTTCAGCTCAAAGGAGGTCTTCACTGTGTTTTGGGAGTCCGTTTACCCTTCTGCTTCAAGACTTGTGTACTGGTCCAAGGCACAACGAACAGCACAAGGGACACCGAGCCCTCAGCGAAAACTTCCGCTCATTGATGAACTGTTCATGTTTCTCTGTCGTGTTGCAGCTGGGCTTTTGGAGAAAACCCTGTCATCCATCTTTGAGGTCAGCTTGTCTACCGTTAGTCGCATCATCTTAACATGGACAAGCTACCTTTACCAGGTTCTTGGCTCGCTACCATTGTGGATGACGAGAGAGCAAGTGCAGGCCACAATGCCTGACAAGTTCAAGCTCTACTGCCCTCAGGTGAGAGTGATAAAAGACTGCACCGAGATCCGTTGTGAAACCGCATCTTCTCTCTTACTACAGTCGGAAACATTTTCCAACTATAAAAACCACACCACCTTTAAAGGTCTAATTGGCATTGCCCCATGTGGGGTTATCACATTTGTATCTAAATTGTACACAGGCTCCATCTCCGATATAGAAATAACTCGCCAATCACAGATCTTGCAGTTACTTCAACCAGAAGATGGAGTAATGGCTGACAAGGGGCTCCAAATTGAGAAAATGCGGTCACAGGTGGGGGCAACCCTCATCATCCCTCCACTGAAAACATCAAATCAGCTCAGCACAGAGGACACCCAGAAAACACAGGCTATTGCCCGTCTGAGAATTTTAGTTGAGAGGGCGATACGCAGGGTGAAGGAGTACCACATTTGGGATGGGCTTGTTCCTCTTTCTATGGCAGGTTCAGTCAATCAGCTGTGGGCCATCTGTTGCCTACTGTCAAAATATCAGGGACCTCTTGATATCAAAGGAGACAAACCCGTCTGAAGTGTTTCCTTTCTTGGGTGAGACTAATTCTTCAGTACTTTTAGCTGTTAGACACTGTGTAGATATACTGCAAATATAAGTGCTATGTAATATATATTTTTAAATTTGACACTGTGTAGATATACTGTAAATACAATTGCTTTGTAAAATATTTGTAAATTTCTATGAACATAGGGATTTGTATATGTTATTAATAAACAATGTTGTGAAGCATTCTGTAAAAAGTTTATCCAGAGTAAAATGCATTTACACCTTAACCATTAAAAGAACAACAATATTTTTAAAACTTGTCAATTTTTTATTTACATATTTGGCAATAGCATATAAGTGAGGTGAATGAAACTAATAAAAAGCTTCCATAGCAGCTCAAAGCTACAAACAAGATTGGAAGCAGTTCCTTGCAACCATGGTACATAAGCAAAAAGTGACCAACACAGACTATAAAGCCCATGTATATTTACATACAATGCAACATTGACTTAAGTTGTAAATTGAAAAAGTATTTACAACAGGAATTATATGCATCACAGATGTACATAGAACTATTTACATTTGAAAAATCTGCCTCAACGTAATAATGCATCCATGTAGATGTTGTGATAAAAATAATCCAGCTTCTGTCGCATTGAGTTGATGATCTCCTCATCCCTAAATACTCTTTCAACTGTGAAGTCAGTGTGGGTATCTGTTATAAAATCACACCACTGAAGTCCGCTTAATGCCAGCTGGCCTTGAACCTGATGATAATACTTGTGGTTTTTCTTGAGGCAGGCCTGGCTCGAACTGTGATCAGGTGTTTAACTTGAGCAACATCTTCAACATCACAACTCTTTACCTCTGCCAACCCAAATGGCGGTGTTTCTCTGGGGCTGAAGACTTTAGCATCAGGGCTGGCTGCAAGGTGAGGTGCATCAGGGTGGATGATGACCCCACACTGCGTCACAGAGACATCACAAAACTCTGAATATTGCCTCAGTATGTCAGATTCCAGGTCCAGCCCTCTTTTCATAGCAGCTGTCTGAGGAGTTCCTCTCAGAATGCGAGCAGCCAAAGAATTTTGCAGTAGACTCTCCACGAACATGGCATATTTCACCAAATCTGCTGGCTGTAAGTCGGGGTTTGCGTACCTGGGTCCACAGCTGGCATTCCGACTGCAGTCGTGTTTCTTCCTCAATTGCAGCAGACATCTCCCTTGACACTTTAAGGCTCTCTGAGTGGCATTGTTGCTTGTAGTTGGGCTCAAATTGGAAATTGAATTTAAAATTGTAACCTTCTTAAGGCAACTGAGGAAATCCAGGGGCACCAGGGTGTTTAATAATGTCTCTACTTATCTCGGGAGGGCACTGGTAAGAAAACAAAGACCCAAATGGCACAGGGTCAAATTTAGAGTCCTCAAAATTAAGGGCCTCGAGCCCGTGCAGCAATTTGCAAATGCCTGGTTGTGGGCATTTGTCTTGAAGTTTCTCAGCACTGTTAATGATGTGAGGATCTGGAAGAGGCCCTGACAAAAAAGTGAGATATGACAAGTTAAATGTACATATCACTGTCATCTGACCTTTCGTAGTTTAGCAGACACCAACACATATCACCTATCTATAAATACACATGAAAATGTTTTGAGCTACCCCAAATCCTTACATATTAAGAAATATTCATAATTTGCAGAAGATATCAACTGAAGGCTTAAAGGGAAAAGATACTAATCAATGTTTTATTATACATTAAAATATTTGGAGATGTGTTCATTCAGACTTACCACCATATGCTCTGTACAGTGTACATTTCACTCCAGTTCGGGCATGATCCTTAGTCTTTGGTACTGGTTTACGCACTACCATGTCATTTGTTGCCTCAGGAGCAATTCCCTGTAATGTATTGATGAGAAATTTTTAATTTACAAATGTCATTACAAAATTCTAGTCCAACATCATTAAATGTAATGAATGTTAAAATATTACATGTGTCCTAGGCCAGTGCCAGGTCTGCAGAGAGCTGGTGCATGACAGTGGCAATGGCACTGTCTTGAATCCCATGGTACAGTAGTGAGCACTTTGAAACAATAATGCCACAATGTGGTTGCACAGTGCTTTCCCAGCAGAGCAGGTACATGACATGCATTTCACTACCACAGGAACCTCTTTCGCATGAAATGTAACCTGACAAAAGAAACAAGAAAATAAGTATTTGCTCACAACAATTTTGGAACAAATATTTGGAGTAATTGAACAAACTTAAAAATTAAAGCAAGTCTATGAACTTTGAACACCAATTTTTTATAGCTTATAAGACAGAATATATATCAGCCTTTAATGAACCCTAACAACACTCTTCTGTTTTTAAATGTAAGATTGTCATCTAGAGTTTGGCGCCACACACTCATTGACACCAGGCTGAGAAACACACTGAACCACAATGGAACTTTGTGGGATACTGCAAAGTCTGCAACCGCAGCAGAACATGAACATGAGCTGCCTCATTTTTCCTCATGGACCTGTGACAGCGCCCTCTCACTATCAACTCGTTGACAACTACATTCGAAACTATTCCAATGCAATGTTTTGGTGAAAGGGCACAACATTAACCATGAATGCGTTACTGACTTTTATCTAACAATACACAATCTATAGCAAAGTAATAATATCAGTAATAAACATGATTGCAACAAGGGTTTGCAGGTCTGTATTACAGTAAATTTATCAAGAATATGGACTTTCACTGCAGAAGAGAAAGCTAACAACTAGCAGCTACCGTTATCCTAACTCCTCCGCTAACGTAAGTTGGGCAGGACAATACAAAATGCTTACCTTCATATGCAAACAGGTACTGCTCAATGAAGAATTTGTATCCTTTATCAAGTTTGGAACGAGTGGTGAGTGAAAATTTGTCTGCAAGACGATGTACATCACCCAGATTTATTTCTGGCAGGTGTTGAAGGGACTGAGTAAACTCCATAGCGTAGCGTTATGCTGGCGGCGGAAGTAAACATACACTGCTTTGAGTCAGAATGGAAGTTGCGTGACGTCGTGTGAAAAGGGCCTATCAACACAGCTAGAACTCACTCAAGTCAATCTATATCATGCATAAATACAGCTGACTTACCTCTACCCATTTGACGGATTATCAGCATCCCTCCACCACCCCATCTCCTCACTCGGTTCGGGCCATTCCCATGTTTGGAGCCCTTCCCTGAACAGCACGCCAAACATGCTTTACATACTCCAACTAATTATATGTAAGTGGGAACTCGTGAAATGTCTAACTACTGTCTTATCAAATTAAGGCCAAACGCATAAAAGTTTAAACTGACAAAACACACAGCTGCATCTCTTAAAGTTTTAAGTGCACATTGTAAGCAAATAATTTGAAGCAGCCATTATGAACAGCTGATTTGTACAGAGCCATCTGACGACCAAACCACATCGGGACAATTTGTGTTTACTATGTACAATGGGTTTTTTTAGCGAACCGTACATTTAGTCGGAAGACCACCTCTTGGTTTGGTCTCAGATCAGTTTGCTTCTGAGTGTCTGAAATCAATTGGAGTATTAACAAATAGTGAAAGGTCCCCTTTATTGCAGAAATGTATGCCTACATTAATATAATACAATTCCATACACTATTCATATTTAAGCTAAAATACCAGGGTGCAGTAAGTGTTACTAGAGCAAATCAATGGAAAAGCCTTCAGACTGGATCGTTCATGGCCCTTGTGTGAATTTTCAAATGGACTTTAAGGTCTCAATGTTTTTTAAACTTTTACCACAATGAGGGCAATGTTATGGGCTCTCTTCAGTGTGAGTCATCATGTGCTTGTTAAGACGTACTCTATGATCGAAACCTCTTCCACATTGATGACAGATGTAAGGCTTTTCTCCAGAGTGAATTCTTGTGTGCCTTTTAAGATATACTTTACAAGTGAATCTTTTTCTACACAGTTGGCAGGAAAAAGGCTTCTCTCCAGTGTGAATTCCCACGTGCCAGTCAAGCGCTGCTTTACGACTGAAACTTTTTCCACATAGTGTGCAGGTAAAAGGACACTCTCCTGTGTGAATTCTCATGTGCTCTTCAAGACCTGTATTACGAGTGAAACTTTTTCCACACTGTTGGCAGGTGAAAGGCTTTTTTCCAGTGTGAATACTCATGTGGCTTACAAAATTTCTTTCACGAGTGTAACTTTTTCCACACTGTTGGCAGGTAAAGGGACACTCTCCTGTGTGAATTCTCATGTGCTCTTTAAGACCTCTTTCACGAGTGAATTTTTTCCCACACTGTTGACAGGTAAAAGGTTTTTTTCCAGTGTGAATGCTCATGTGGCTTACAAAATCTATTATACGAGTTAATATTTTTCCACATTGTTGGCAGGTAAAGGGACACTCTATTGTGTGAATTCTCATGTGCTCTTTAAGACTTGTTTTACGAGTGAAACTTTTTCCACACTGTTGGCAGGTGAAAGGCTTTTTTCCAGTGTGAATGATCATGTGGCTTACAAAATCTCTTTTACGAATGAATCTTTTTCCACATCGTTGGCAGGTAAAGGGACACAATTCTGTGTGAATTCTCATGTGCTCTTTAAGACCTCTTCTAGTGAAACTTTTTCCACACTGTCGACAGGTGAAAGTTTTTTTTCCAGGGTGAATTCTCATGTGGATTTTAAGACCTCTTTCACTAGTGAAACTTTTACGACACTGTTGACAGGTGAATGGCTTTTTTCCAGTCTGAATTCTTCTGTGAACTTTAAGGTTTTCTTGTTCGCTGATACTCTGAAGATTCTCATATTGATCTTCCTCTTTAATTTCATCAAGTACTTCCTCCTCTTTCAGCGCCGTTAGGTCTAAGGTGAAAAACAAACAAATACAAGTTTAAAACAGCAGCTTAATGGCACAAGACAAGAGATATCAATATATTAAGGGAATGTTTATAGGACACATTTTTCACTAATAACTAAATTTTTAGTTCTCAAAGTAGGAATAACTGCAGTTCAGGAGCAATGAACATAATGAAAGGTTCAGGCATACAGAGGTTTGGGGAGAAGAGAAATGTCTTCATGATTGGTGGACAAAGCTGTCTGTCAGAGTGTGGGTGGTTAGGAGTAGTTTCTGTTGAACCCATTTACTTTTTGGCACGCCCATAGCTCCAGACTTCGGCTATCCTTGTCTCTGAGTTTTGGCTGTTCATTTACACGACAACCTGATTTTGGAGGCCTGAAAAAACAAGCTTTTGAAAACAGGTTTTAAAGCAGGGGTGTTAAACTCAGTTCCTGGAGGCCCGCAGCACTGCAGAGTGTTGCTCCAACACACATACTATGCAGTTTTTAATTAAGCCCTGAAGGACTTGGATCAGGTGTGTTTAATTAGACATCTAAACTTTGCAGGATTGTGGCCCTCCGGGACTGGAGTTTGAAACCCCTTTTTTAAGGGGGTCCTTTTATGCTTTTTCACTTCTTTAAAAAAATCTCTTTTCAAGAACAACAACGAACGGCTTCTTTGGACTACAGCATTTGTTTTCCAGAAGCTATGATGTCACAACGCGGTTTCCCGCCTACAGAAATTCAAAATTAGCGATTCCGCTTTAGCATTGACAGCCGCTTCTGGGATGCTTCACATAAATGCGAGCTTTGTCTAAAGTGTCCGCAAACTGCTCCAGTAGCCGTGTTGGAGCCGCGCCGTTGACGTGTGATACAGAGGGTCCAAGCACAGGCTGAGCCACGGTTGATGTAACACAAGTGATAAGTCAGAAGTGATGATCATCGGTTGCAGTGTATGGTAAGAGATTTATTCTTCATACAGTGTAGACAGCTTCACTAGCCTTATGCTGGAGCTGGTTTCAGACATGCAAATAATTAAATACAGTAACACAATAATGATAATATCATGTATCGGCGGTATCGCAGGCTGATGATAGGACCAACATTACTGTAGGGCAGGGGTCGGCAATAAAGTTTGCCCTCGGGCCAGATTTTTTCCAAGCCACAACCAAAACAATGGCTAATTTATTGAATTAATAGGGGAGGATGAAAATGGCAGGCGCTCGTGAAATTACAGAACAGACGTACTGAAACATTCAAGCTGGCTGATGTAGGTTAAATTTGCTGACTGGGCATTGGGGGTGCTATTAATTATCAGCACTAGAGTGCGGATCGGGCCGCATTTTTCTGTCCGAGCCCGGCCCGCGTCCGACAGAGCAGTAACCGAACCCGACCCAAGCCCGACAACCATTAACATATCTATGTCCGAGCCCGATCCCAGCCCGAAACAGTTCAAATCTATTTTTTTCTCATACTAATGATGCACTTTTTTGTGTGGAAAGCCCACTTTTATTAAGCGACTGTAGGAAGGCGTTCGGAAATGTCAACAGATGAGCGCATCAGTGCACACGGGGCAAAAAGCACTGTTATAACACTGGCGCAACTATCGTGCTGATGTGACCGAGCCCGACCCGAACCCGAGCATTCTTTCTAAATATCTGTCCGAACTCGGCCCGGTTCGGGTATTCATCCTCTAATCTGCACGTTTGTTAAAAACAACAACAACAACCACCACCACACACACATTTCCACGAGTTGCTGTTAGCTGTAAAAAAATATGGCACTATCAAAAAATCTAAAGAGAAAAGTTAGCAGTGAAAACAGGATCTTTCATGATGAATGGACAGAGAACCATGCATTCATCCTGCCCAGTTTTATTAATGCAAAGCCCACCTGCCTGATCTGTAACGAAGTTGTCTCGGTATGCAAAGATTACAATATTAGACGGCACCACGAAATGAAGCACGCTAACTTCAAGGTTGCTTCCCTTAGAAGACAGAGGCACGAAAGCGGAAGATCGAAGCCCTGAAGGACGCTGTCCGCTGACGTCATTTGTTTTTGCATGTTGAGCGTTCACTCTGCACCTCGCTGATGCACTTATTCACCCTCGTATCCAGATATGTGACCCTGGACCACGAAACCACTCATAAGGTTAAATTGGACAAAACTGAGATTTATACATCATATGAAAGCTCAATAAGTAAGCTTTCTATTGATGTATGGTTTGTAAGGATCGGACAATATTTGACTGAGATACATCTATTTGAAATCAGAAATCTGAGGATGCAAAAAAATCAAAAAGACTGAGAAAATCACCTTTAAAGTTGTCCAAATTAGGATTAATGCATATTACAAATCAAAAATTACATTTTGATATGTTTACAGTAGGAATTTTACAAAAAATCTTTATGGAACATGAACTTTACTTAATTTCTCAATGATTTTTGGCATAAAAGAAAAATCAAAAATTTTGACCCATGCAAAGTATTTTTGGCTATTGCTACAAACATACCCCAGCGACTTAAGACTGGTTTTGTGGTCCAGGGTCACATTTAACAAATAAGAATTTAGATTGATTGAAATGTTTCTGTTCTGAAAAATGAGGTTTCCAAATGAAGAGCTTTTTTTGAAACTGTCAGTTAGGGCTGTCGCGGTTAAGGAATTTCCCTTGCGGTAATTTTGAGTGGCTCAGTAGCATGGTATTACCGCCATATATATATATATATATATATATATATATATATATATATATATATATATATATATATAATTGTGTGTAGGCTGTTACAATGTAAGGTCATATTCAGAAATCAATAAACCGAAACCAAATCGCGTTGATACATGAAGTGAAGTAAACAGTACTTACATAGAAACCTAGCCAGAAAAAAAATGCAAATTTTGAAGAAAAATGTCAGACATACTTAGAGGCTTTGCATCTGAAATCTTCGTGTGTATAACAGTTAGCGCGCACCCTCGAGTTTGACTGGACGAGAGACTTTCTGTCAGTATTTCACCTGTGTGTTCTAGGCGAGCTGTCAGTGAGTGCAGTTTCATTGTTACGCCACAAGAGGGAGGCAAGAGACTATTATCTTTGAGTAAGTCTTTAAACCGTTCATTCAACTACACATTCAAAAACGCTTATTTATTCAAAGAGAGAGACGTAATGAAACACGAAGTTGAAATCATTTTAACTTTAATCGCCACTTTTAAAGGCTCAGCTGACCAGCAGAGCATCGATGTTAAGACAGATTTCACTTTCCTTGGACATGACAAGCTAGTTTCACATACATACCTGACTCGGTCTGAAAGACAGACGCAGATACTCGCACATGCTCAGTCGATCTCTCTCTCATTCGCTGTCTGTTTAGGCTTGTTAAGTGCATATCTACTGAGCCTCATAATAGACACATTATGTTATCATTACTAACTTATTATTAATTTAATATTCAGCACACAGGCATTAAGTGAGAAGGGCAAATCCTTAGGAAAAAAGAAAACAGGCAAATATCGCGGTTGCTGCGGTTGTTGCATTCCTCTGCGGTTATGCACGTCAATAGCGCAGTATTACGATATTGCGGTTATCGCGACAGCCCTACTGTCAGTCCGATTTTTTAAAAATATCTTTTTTTTTTTTTTTCATTCTCTAGTTCAAACAATCAAAGATGTTTTTGCTTGTGGGCCACATGTGGCCCGGGGGCCGCTAATTGCCGACCTAGGCTGTAGGATATTATTTTGTCACCCTACATGCATCCTAGGTGTATATGACTTCCTTATTTCAGACGAATGCAATCAGAGTTATATTAAAAAATAATCCTGGCACTCCCAAGCTTTACAATGACATAGACTGAATGGCATGCCGCATAGACGAGTGTTTCTCTCTATTAGGCTGCAACTAACGATTATTTTGATAATCGATTAGTTGGCCGATTAATTTTTCGATTTATCGATTAGTTGGCTTAAAAATTTCCAATTATTTTATTTTTTTTTTAATCACACTATTCCACATTCTGAATGCTATGAAAACACAGTGCTTAACAATTTACAACAATTCACCTGTCATACCCTGATAGCAAGCACTGTCGGCCCGATTCCGTCTGAGAGTCGGCACTGTCGGCTCGACTCCGTTTCGGCTGAACTACTGTGTCACGTGGTCGGGCCAGCTCTGCTATGGTGTAGTCGGACCAACTACATTGTACTGTTCGTGGCCCTATTATGGCTTACATTACGTGAGTTGGTGAGTGACGTGGCAGCCACTAAAGCATAATGTTAATATTATTATTATAAGAATAAGATCTTATTTATTATGAATATCATTATTAATTTTAATATTAATACTATTATTAATAGGCTACTAAAACAACAACAACAACAACAACAACAACAATAATAATAATAATAGTAATAATAATAATAATATCTTTTTAATATTATATTATTATTATTACTACTATTATATTATTTTTAATAATAACAACAACAATATTGTTTAGTAATAATTCTTATTTCCAGATCCTGGCTGCTCATTAAATAAAATCAAATTATGAACCTATTTATATTATATTGTATTTATATTATAATAAAAATAAATCACATAAATTAGCCTACAGAAACAATAACAAATTTAAAAAGCACATTTAAAATAGTTTAATCTGTGGACGGACTAATGCTGCAGTCTGCTTAAACTGTCTGTCATGATGTTTAGCGCCTTTTATAAAAGTTATGCGGCAGATGGATACCTGTTTTGTACACGGCCCGATTCTGTGGAGCGACAATCGGCCCAACTGCTTTGAAACGACCCCAATACGGACTTCGACAGCACTTGAATCCCACTGAGCGGGAAACTGAGATTTTTTCGTTGCCGTCACTGACTGGTGAGTGCAGCTTCTTGAATGTCATAAGATGTAAATATATATATATTTATATATTATAAGATGTAAAAAATACACTAATGCTTAAATAAATTATAATTTATCGTTTGCGAAATTGAGAATTAATTATTTTGCCCGAATTATCCAATTTGTTGATCTTTGTAGGGCGTAATTAGGCTAACGTACTACTATTAAACGGCAATAGTGCTATAGTGCTGGTCTGGATTGGTGCAGGAATCATTAATCTTATTTATTGTATCTTATTAATTGTACTAAACCAGTACTGTGTGTTGTGATTCATTAAAGAAATAGTTTTCTATATCATAAAATCGATTTTAGCTAGGCCTAACGTTATAGGATTATCAGTAACGTAGCGGGGCCTGACCAGAAATATTGGTGGGGCAGTTGGTTGCTCGCATAGACTGTAAAAAAAGGGTTGCTCGTAGCTTTTGAGCGCACAGGGGAACTGTTATTTAACAATACAAACACAAACGAACTATTTACATGATATTTGTAGGCCTACTTATATTCTACTAGAACGTAAAAAAATATTTATATGAGCATGTTAGATTACACTTCCGCTTTTCCCCCTGAAGAACGAAAAAGCAAACATGGAAAACAGAAAACTTTATTTCGTTTAGCGCAACCGACAGCCATAACACGATCTGGAAATGAACGACCTACCGTTGTCTTTTTTATGCTGTACAATTTTTTCTGGATTGTCGGGGCCTTGCTAATGAATCGCTAATTTCTCACTAATTGACAATCTCTTAAACGACTTCTGTAAAAGAAAACTTCTGTAAAAGAAACTTGACAATATTACACGTGAGATGATCTGTATTAGATCTAATTAGAGTGCGCTGCAGTTCCATTTCTACCCACAAATTTCCATTAAAAAACGAGTGGCGCTGTTGAGCCAGGGAGGGCAGGAGAACGTCTTCCCAATTTAGCAAACCTGAAGCAATGCGAAAAAAAAAATTAACCTATTCATGTCACTTTATGACTTATAACAATCAAAACTGTTTTTGGAATAACATGATTAACAAGTTTAAGTAAACAGTTATTTACTAGAAAGATAAAAGTGCAAAAAAAGTTTAAAGTGCAAATGACTGTATAAGTATGAATATTCTGAAAATTTTGAATTTTAAAGTGTAAATTTTAAACTGCAAATAACCATACACAACTGCACAGTAGAATTTATTCAACAGAGGGACTTTACATCTCTATAAAGAGACCATTCTGCTTCTTCTATAGAACTATATTACAAACATTTTCATTACCATCAGTTGTCAGTGGCCCTACTACATTTTATACATATTTTATTTATTGATATATTGTTTAAGAGTTTATGAGGTTTACTTACTTAGGGACTAAGACATTACAAGCTATTTTTAAGTGGGGGAAAGCGCTACTTGTTAAAAATAAAGGGAAAAAAATGCTAATTGCACAAAGTAACCACAAGATGTCAGTATAGCTCCATGAACGGTTTTGCTGCCCAGTTCTGTCTTAGACTTAATTACGCAGTTTTATTAGGTGGAATAATAATAATAAGATTTAAAAAAAATTATAATTACATTAAGATAAATATAAAAATAATGGTCCTTTGAACATTTAAAATACACTGTATATACATACAATTTTACATTAGTTTAATGTTTTTTTTTTTTTTTTTTAGTATTGAGTATTGAGTGTTGAATGTAATATTTAATATTAATATTAATGTTAATGTTGTTAATTTCTTGGTCCTGTGTTTCCTTAGATTGGAGAAAGAAAACCGTCAAACCAGCAAGGTAAAAACATGGATAGGCATAGTCTTAGAAAAAGAGCAGTGAAAAGGGTGAGTTCTTTGCTTGCTTCCTTTCCCGAGGAGCTACAGGCAGCTGCAGCTGCAGCAAATGCAACAGTGAGTGGCTGTAGCACGGTGGAATTTCAGGATCCGTGTGACTGGGAACACAATTCCGAGAGTCAAGATGATTCAGAGAGTGACGATGACTTGCAAAACACCAGTCCATCACTTACTGATTCTTTGTGTGACTGGGCAGTTCATTTCAGGGTGTCTTTAGTTGCTTTGACTGCACTTCTTGCCATCTTGAGGGTTCATCATCCTTTCCTGCCAAAGGACGCCAGAACTCTTCTACATACCACAACCTCTTACAGCATCCAAGCTGTTGCTGGTGGTAACTACTACTACTTTGGGATTCTGAAAGCTTTTTCTAAAAGCATCGATCGCATCTGGAACTGCATTACAGACAAGCACACATTTAAATTACAACTACATGTAGATGGTTTGCCGTTATTTAAGAGTTCCTCTGTACAGTTCTGGCCAATCCTTGGCTTGCTACAGGGTGTTGTTAAAAAGCCTGTCGTCATTGCTCTGTTCTGCGGCAACTCAAAGCCAAATTGCCTAGTTGATTATTTAAAGGATCTTGTTAGTGAGTTGCAAGAACTTGAGAAAGGATTCCTTATCAAAGGGAAACAGTGCTTTCTAAGGGTCACCTCTGTCATCTGTGATGCTCCAGCAAGAGCTTTCGTTAAAGGAACAAAATCACACGCTGGTTACTCGGGTTGTGACAAGTGTATCCAAACTGGTGTTTATCTTAAACACAGGATGACATTTCCAGAACTCAATAGCCTACCCCGGACTGATCAGTCTTTTAAAATGATGTCTGATGATGACCATCATGTGACAAAGTCACCATTAATGGATGTAGGCATAGGCATGGTGTCTTGCTTTCCTCATGATTACATGCATCTTGTTTGTCTTGGGGTAGTACGAAGACTCTTGGATTTGTGGATTGCATCTGGACCTTTACTCTGCCGCTTGTCTTCTCATCAGATGGAGCGTATCTCTCATGCTATTGTAGGCTTAAGAGGTTCCATTCCTGTGGATTTTGCTCGTAAACCAAGAGGGCTTTCAGAGAGACTTCGGTGGAAAGCCACAGAGTTGCGACAATTCTTGCTGTACACAGGGCCAGTGGTTCTCCGAAATGTTCTATCAGGCACAGTGTACAACAATTTCATGTTGTTATCTGTTGCCATTTTCATCCTTGCAAGTCCTTCGCTGTCATTCAATCTTCATGATTTTGCACACACATTACTTGTGTCATTTGTGACACATTTTGGTGAATTGTATGGCCCTGAATTTGTTACCTACAATGTTCATGGGCTAACCCATCTTTCTGAGGATGTTCGTCTGCATGGCAATCTGGACCTAATCTCTGGTTTTCCATTTGAGGATTATCTGGGTAAGATGAAAAGGATGATAAGAACCCCGCATCATCCACTAGCCCAGGTTATTCGGCGAATCTCTGAAATGGATCCTTTCACAGGGAATGATGAAGAAGCACATGGAAAGAGAATGTTGCAAAAGGAGCATAACTGTGGCCCACTTCCATCCTCTATGATGGGTACACCAGTAGTTCAGTACAAGGTGCTTGTCACAGGTGGAACTAAAATTGATGCATCAAGTGAGGGAGACAGATGTGTTAGGATTGGTGGTCGCATTGCTTTGATTAACAATATCCTTCAGTGTGAGGACAAGATGTATTTTGTTTTCAAAGAATATGAATTAATGGAACCTTTTTATGAGTATCCTCTGAATTCATGTGATTTGGGCATTTACCTGGTCGAGAAACTCTCATCAAGGCTGCAGATCATTGAGATATTTCACCCTGTTGAGAAATATGTGAGGTTACCATTTGAAAACAAGTGTGTTGCAGTGCCACTACTGCACACGTGCCAGTGATTCAATTTATCCCTTTTACTGTGTGCAGCTTGTTCAGTATAGCTGTGCCCTTTTCTTAAAAAAACTTAGTTTTCATGTAACAGAACAAAGTTCACTTCAGTTTCATCATTTTTTTCCTAAGATCTGTTATTACGATCTAACTCTTCCATCTTTTACTTTTGTTCTCTTAATGGTTCAAATTTCTTCCAAACTCTTAAAGGGTTGGTTCACATGTTCGTTTAAAATATGTTTACGTGTTAACTGGTTATACCCGTCAATACTACACTTGTTTTTTATGTTTTTTTTTTTCAAACAGATATGTTCAGAATAGTTGAATTTGTTGAGTCCCACGAGGTGGAGCTGGTGCCAAGCACTTGGGTGGTGAATGGCCAGTGCTATTGGCCAAATTCATTGAGGGGTATGGCCCTTCACCAGGCAATAAAAAAACTGTTGCCTCCTGAGGTTGACTGGGAAAGGTGGGAGACACGAACAATGTTTTCCACAGGTAAATTTTACATTTTGATACTGCGTAGTATGTTTCACTTTTTCACATTATTGTAAACATAATGGTCAATGGCTAATTCATTTACAGTAATGTGTCATTGCAGTATGCATTATAACACCCAGTGTAGGGTGTTATAATTCATTCAAAGGGCTGATTCATTTAGTTATAACGTAACTAATGCTTTATCTTTAACTTTAAATTGTGCCTTTGAATCATTGTACTTTATTGAATAAAACATGTTTTGTTTGATATATCTTACCATGGGCATGTCATCTTATATCATACCTGCCAGTGGTTCCATTATTACATTAGGGACTCCACTTAGCAGACCATTCTTTTTGCACAGCACACTGTTTGCTATAGTGTGTTTGCAATTCTTAAATTATCTTAGCAAAGTGATTTTTTTTTTCTCATTGATTGATCCTGAAGACATTTTAATACAGTATGTTTAATGCAACTGTATTTTACAGACAGCTATGAAGAAGGGAGACGCAAGGTGAAAGAGGCGGAGACATGGTCAGACATTCAGTCTGACCCAGAAGGAACAAAGCAAAGACGTAAAATGTACAGATATTTGTTAATAATTCTATTATTTGATGCTTTCAAGCTGTGCTTGTAAGACCTGTTTTCCTGAAATATTGTGGAATTGGAAATATTATTTAATAACTTTCTTTTTCATTTAGTCTAATTTAATTTTTTTAATTAAAGGAAGAGTGTCCGGATTGGCCCACCTGGGGGTTATTTGGTGGACACTGATGAGGAATCTGGCCCAGCTCCCAATGATTGTCTCCCGCCACCTCCCACCATAAGCTTACCCCAAATGTTCACCACCACCTTTCCACCAGCACCAATGCCAGTGCCATCACCAACACCGATGCCAGTGCCATCACCAGCACAAATGCCAGTGCCGCCACCCCAAGGCTCGTTTTTGGACATGCTCCAAAACTGCCAGCCAACAGAGAATGTGCCATGTGAGTATATTCTTTAGTATTCAGTTTGGCTTTCTTTTGTAGTATTTGTGGGACATTTGTTCTCAGTTAACTTTATACTGTTTTCTCTTGTAGCGCGTCACAGTTTTCAAACGGTGCGCATTGGCCCTCAGCAGTCATCAGAACCAGGTGGATCAACAGTATTTTTTTATTAGAAAGTAGACAAGGGTTTATGAGTTGCACAGTTTAGTAGCATGTATATCATTGTTTCGTTATATATTTCTTTACCATAGCCTTATTGAGGGAGATTCTGACAAAGGTGGAAATGGTGCTGGACCAGCAGACCACAATCCTAAGACTGCTGCAACTGCGGGATAACCAGACTCAGCCTTTGGGGATAGAGGAAGGCTTACTGCCTCTCCAAGACCTTCCCCAGTTGCTGAGTCTGGAAGAAAAGATGCAGCAGTGTCCGGAATATAAGCAGAAACTAGTGAGATTTTTTTTCTTTTCATTTTACTATTGTTTATATATTTGCACAGATATGCTCTACAGTATTAATACTGTCAAAAACCTAATACATTACAGTATATATAAATCTTTGTTAATGTTAGTTAATGAAAATATTGTTTTTCACTGTAGTTTTTTAAAATATAATTTTCATTTTTAAATTTGTTTCAGATAAGCTGGCTGGGGCTTATATATATATATATATATATATATATATATATATATATATATATATATATATATATATATATATTACAATTGATAATGCTCATTTTCCATTATTCATATCACTTTATCAAATCTCTTGACAGCAGTATTAGGGGGATAATTTATCTTTGCTCTGGGGCATTATACATTTTGTTATTACTATGTTTACTTACCTTTAGCGGTTTATTGAAGTCATATATAGAACAGGTACTTTACTTTTAATGGCAAGTAATGGTACTTTTACTTGATATATATATATATATATATATATATATATATATATAGCGTTATATCTTCACCCCCTCTTGGTATATCTGAGCGCATCTGTACACCCGCGAGCGCGCACTTGTACACCGCGAGCGCATCTGTGCACCCGCGAGAGCGCAGAACAGTTAACTAGTCGCAGCACTATGCTACTATGCAAACTATGTAGCCGCTGTGAATCAAATAAACGTATTATAAATTATATTGTTTCTATACTCTTACACTGAATGTTTGCTGCTTAAATCCATGAGTATTGAAAAGTATTTTAGGAACACTTTAGGAATTAGTAAATCCCTTTAGGGGATCCAATCGTATCCACTATCCAATCGTCCCTTTATTTAATTCAATCCTTGTTGGTGCAACCATATTTAGGAAATACTGTAGTTTGTTTCAAAAGACTTATTACTGAGAACCTAAGAAAATTTTAAAGAAACATCACAGTTGCATAACATAACATTTTTTAAAGGCTGCAGCTAATTAATCTTGATAAGAAAACATTAAATCGTTTAATTTAACCCTCTGGTGCTCTTCGGTCACTTCTGACCGAAAAATTTTCTGTTTTGAATTTTTAAAAATCACTGCTTAATCGGAATGATATGAAACTCGGTGACTTTTATGCCATTTGGAATGTCAACACAAAAAAAAATTGAGGGCATGATTCAAGCAGGCTAAGTGGTCGTAAAAAAAATAGTCACACTTGTGCTCTTCGGTCTAAAATGACCGACCATAGGAAATGAATGGGAAATCGACAAAAATACAAATATTCAGAGAATTTTTGTGTGTACAATCTACAAATCCTCCACAATGCTGAAAAAAGTACACAGCAGTGAAGGGGTGACACTCTAAAACACACCCATTCATAAACACACCCATTCACACACACACGCACACACACACACACACACATTAATATACACACCTCTATTCGGTCACTTTTGACCAAAACATTTTCGGTTTAGAATTTTTCAAAAAATCACAGCTTCATCAGAACAGTACCAAATTCATTGACTTTTATGGCATTTGGAATGTGAACACACATAAAAAATTAGGGCACGATTAAAAAAAACTAATAATAAAATAAAAACTTGTGCTCTTCGGTCTAAAATGACCGACCATTGGAAATGAATGGGAAATTGACAAAAATACAAATATTCAGAGAATTTTTGTGTGTACAATCTACAAATCCTCCACAATGCTGAAAAAAGTACACAGCAGTGAAGGGGTGACACTCTAAAACACACCCATTCACAGACACACACACACACACACACACACACACACACACACACACAAACACACTAATAAACTCACCTCTATTCGGTCACTTTTGACCAAAACATTTTCGATTGTTTTGAATTTTTTTTTTTTTTAAATCACAGCTTCATGAGAACGCTACCAAATTCAGTGACTTTTATGGACACACATAAAAAATGAGGGCACGATTCCAAAAAAAAAAAAAAAACTTGTGCTCTTTGGTCAAAAATGACCGACATCAGGAAATGAATGGGAAATCGACAAAAATACAAAAATGTACAGAATTTTTCTGTCTCTTTCTCACACATCCACACACACATGCACAAATGAACTGAAACACAGCAAATTGAGAAGATGTAAAATAAAATAAAAATATATGTATAAAAAAATTACATATCCAGAGTGCAAAAGACACACACTCTCTTGCATATACAAAAAATTAACACTTCAAATCATATTTATAACAAAAAACTATCCCAAACTGGATAAGAAATAGTCTTTGAGATTGTTTAAATGTATGTTCAACTATTCCACCTAATAAAAATACTGAATCAATTGTCTAAAAACAACTAGGCAATTCACAAGCTGCTTTGTAGAGAACTATACAGGCATCAAGTTACACCTGCCATTACAGATGTTTTTCTCGTTTTTTACCAATAGATGGCGCTAATCTGCCTTCAAAAATTAGTGTTGAATGGCTGAGTCTCTATTTCAACCTGAAATACTGCATTCATTAAAAAAAAATTTTTTTAAAAATTAAAATAAATTTTTTTATTATTCTCAATGGCAAAAAATGGATATTAATTACAGCATAAATATTCATTATTACCACAAAACCCTCTCAAAATGCAAAAGAAAAAAAGAAAAAATATTATTAAACAAAAATGAATTGGAATGGTTTTACTGAAAAAATTACAGGATGCGTTACAGGTGTCCGGTCACTTCTGACCGCGAAGAGCACACGTGTGACTGCTAAACGAAGAGCACCAGAGGGTTAAATGCAATGTGAATTTATGTGTACACAACACTCCTAATGTTCAAAAACCTGCAATCGGTATTAATTAGTTTTTTTTTGTTTTTTTTTGTTTTTTAAATTGTCCTCTTGAAATCCTATGTCATTGACCCATGCACTTTGAAAGCAACAATCATTATTACTTTTATTAAGTATTTTCATTACTTTTTATTACATTATAACTTACAAAAGTTTTTTTGTTTGTTTGTTTGTTTTAAAGCTGCTGTTCGGAGAAACCCCCTAACAGCAAATGCTGCCGAAACCGAGGTGGAGGCTACAATAAAAAGGTGGCTCCAGCTGGCAGCAGATCGGGAGGGCGGGCGGAAGCGAAGACTTCTGCAGAAATTGTAGTCTTTTTTTGATATTGTATATATATATATTTAGATAAGTTAGGGTTTGTTATTGTTCTATATTGTTCTATATTGTTTTTTAAAAGTTATTATTTTGCACTATTTGTCAATTAATGTTATATATTTATTATTTTTCTATTTTAATAAAAAAACTCTTAAACTTTATATATGGCTGAATGTGTGTTTTTTTTTTTTTTTTTGCCTAAAATTAAGTGTTTTCAAGTTCCTGGGCCACATGTGGCCCGGGGACCAAGCCGACACTCAGCCAGAACTGGTTTGAAAGGTCTGGGCCAGACCTGGGCCATGTAAAACAATAAGTCATTTTACAGGGTGTGGGCCGCACCTGGGCCAGAGGAGACTGTTTGTGTCTGTTTTCTGTATCTGGGCCAGCTTTGGGCCGGGGACCCAGCCAGAACTGGGCCAGAACTGATGCAAGGGTACGGCCCAGAGGTGGGCCAGACAAATTTTGCTATCTGGGTTATCACTTTACCTCATCATGCAGCTGTTTTCAGCAGCCGAGCAGAACCTACAGAACCTTTAATGTTCTCATATCACACAACTGCCTAACACAACTCTGTTTTAAATCTGAATGCGTCAAGCAACTTGCGCTGTTTATCACTTTACATCCTGGTGGAAGCGCAGCGTCCGTTCGTCAGCGCTGTGCGGGTGACTGATCCCACCGCTTCACACTTTTGGGCTATTTGCAGTTTCGAATGTCATTTAAAACAGCGCCTAATATGGGGGAGGTCTGCCTCGCTACGGCGATTGGCCCACTACTCCACCGGCCCACCGGGAATGTCCCGGTTCTCCCCGAAGGCCAGTACATCCCTGCTGGAGTGTGACGTGATTTGTGTCACGTGCAGGTGTGATGGATCGCGTACAAACCAATAGGGTGTCGGAATGGGATATGTTTATACTTCTCATCCAACCACAACCAAATTCACAAATTCATGTGGATTGCGCAATTTATCTGGATAGTTTTTTCTTTTTTGAACGATGACATGAATGAACACAATTGAGCCGAAAAGAAATAGGAGTAACGAGTCTATTTTTAAAATGTAAGGAGTAGAAAGTACAGATAATTGCTTGAAAATGTAAGAAGTAGAAGTAAAAAGTCGGCTGAAAAATAATTACTCCAGTATAGATACCCAAAATTTCTACTTAAGTAAGGTAACGAAGTATTTGTCAATAAAATATGCATTAAAATCAAGCAAATCAATTACCGGTATAGAAAAAATAAGGCACAAACACAGGACAGAGGGGATTAAGGGTGAAGGAGGGGTGATTATTTATTAAAACTTCAGATGACAACAATTAGTGCCACAAGGTTATTTGCAACACTATATGTTCTGCAAAATAGAGGACTACACACCTTACAGCACAATACCCCAGAAATGTGGCTTTAGAAGAGGAAAGGTAGGATTAAGAAGTGAGCAAGCGATTAATTAGTATTATAGGTCCCAAGCAGATACAGTTACAATATTTTTTAACTTTACTTTACAACTTTATTAGTCCCACAAGGGGCAATTGAAAAGGGGCAGTAACATATCACCACATGGGTGCCCTACCACATGGGTGTCCTACCTTATGCAGTCTCCATTGATGCCTAATAAAAATTGATAAAAGTAGGCTATGGTTAAATTGGTGAACTTATAAAGTCCTAAATGTTTTGCTTTCCCTTCTCAACGCATTATGCATTTACTCACCAATAATAGCTGCCTTTTTCATTTGGTCAAGAGCGACCAGCTGCTCCCCATCCCCTCTGGTTGGCTTCCCACCTTAAAGTAATATTTCAAAATTATTATGAAATATAAATATATTTTATGTAAAATGATCGTGGAGAAAGCAAGAGGTTTTTTATATACACATCACGTTTTCTTGAGGTGCAAGAAAATACAAAAATGCCAAGTAAAAAAGCGATGGTATGCCCGCACACAAACATAATTTATTCCACAGAATATGACTGACTTGTTTTATTTTTTCAAGGACAGAAGAGATTAGAAATGTTGTTATTTACCATTCAGGTTGCTTTTCAGCAAAGTCTCCAAGACGAAGGTGCCCAGCAGCAGATTCCGCACCATAGCAGTAGCAGAGGTGGCAAGGCGGGCTGCTCTCCACGCTTCTGCCTGGCAAAACACCCCAGAGCCCTTTATAACTTCAACCTGAAAAATAATTTCACATCACAATATTAATTTATTGGCAACTTTTAGAAACTTTTTCATGTTTCATACTGATTCTTATGCTTAGCTTCCAAATAGTTCAAAGGATATTATGTATAAATGCAGATTAATTATAAAGATATGAAACACATTAATCATTGCCCTAAACGTAATTAAAGGAGAGAAGGAGGAGGACAGGGTGGGGGGAAAATAGGGAAGGAGAAAAGACAGTGGAGAGGAGTGAAGGGGGGCATGATGATTGTCATTTATAGCACTAATTGGCTCCTACAAAGCACACAGTTTAAGCACACCTGTGTTTTCGCTGAGGTCTCAGCTGTTGCTGCAGTCTTGTTAGAGAAAAAAACAGTTAAACTCTTCAACAATTTTATGCATATGGGGAAAGTAAATTACATATTACCACTAACTATCCCTATAGCTTAGTTGGAGCCTTAAGTTAAATAAGTACAAAAAAATCTGAGGTATAAAAGGGTTACACACACCTGTGTTGTCTCTCGAAAGCCCTCAGTCACCATGGGACTCTCTTTAAAGGGCTCGTTCTCCTCGGGGCTCGGTCTCCTTTCTGGAGTCTTAGAGAAGAAAGAAACATAGTAAAACTCTTCATCAATTTTTATTCATCCAAGCAAGCCACTATAGATTCTTATTTACAGGGGGGGCTTGGAAAACATTAAACATGTCAATAAATTTAAGTTACATGCAAAACTAATCAGCCAAACCTCATACAAATCCATATAGCTCTGTCTGAGTAACAAGTAAACTAAATAAATAAATAAAAATGCAAGGGAGAAAAATACTCACCAGATGCATTTCTGTTGAGGAGGAATCTAGATCCTCCACAGGAGTCCTTCCAGTCTTGTTCATAGAAGAAAAATATAGGTATTGTCTTCAATAAATTAAAGTGCAAATACATCAAATAATTAACACTATCAATCAGCCCAACATCACAAGTCTCTACAGCTCTTCTTGAGAAACAATTTAAAAAGCAATGAAAATCAGAGGAAGTTACCTTTTGAGCAATAATGGCGAGGTCACTTTTCATTTGAGGAATTTCTAGAAAGAGGTTATATAAATTAAACAATAATTATAATCACTAGATCAAAATATCACCCAGCAACTCAGTGCCCTTACGCTTCGAAAAACATTTCCTGAAGCTGTGAACACAAGCTACAACTCCCCTCCAAAGCCCATTGATAAGGCTCTGCAGAGGAAACCTGGTTGTGAATGCAATTTTCTTTCTCCAATTTCTCTCAAATTCTAATTCCTCAGGGGTTTTTTTCTGGAGCAGATTGCCGCCTTGAGCCGTTAAAGGCAGAGAAGTATAATTTATTCTCATGAACTGTATGATCTCTAGGCCATGACTTTTGTTAACCTTTTATGAATTCCTCCGGAAAGAGAAAAATAAATATAATTCTAATTTAAATCTTATCAATGGCTATATGAGCACCCACACTACCTCACCAGCTAACAGCATAGCATCTATTTTGCCAAACACGTATTTCAGCCCATAAAATTTATAAGTTTATACTTCTCTGCCACCGCAATATCCATCTCCAGAAAAAAAAAACCCTGCTAGCAAATATTAAAGTTAGAAATACTTACGATTGATGATAATGTCTTTCAGACGTGTATTTTCGTTTTTAAGAGAAAGGACTTCATTTCTCAACTCCTGCAAATTTCTTTGCATTTGGTCAAGTTTCCTTTTATCCCACATCTGTTCGTCCAGGTGTTTTCTAAATTCAGCAGCTGTCTATGAGAAAGAGAGAAGAACAACAGCTAAAAGTTATATAACTTTTGTAAATGATTTTTTCTGATTGGCTGGGAGGATGTCACAAGAGGTGTAAGAGGAAGGTGGCAAGAAGTCTAGGACAGAAATCCCTCCACTTGGCTATATGTAACTGGTTGTCCGGCCTCTTGGTGGTTATTCCTTACTTAAAACATGAAACTTCCACATCTTGTATTTCATGTAATGTATGTATGTAATACACCACACACTGGATGTCATCATTTAGGCTACTTTTTTCGTAGAGGGTGGTACTATGTCCTCTTCATCCCGAATACGCTCCTCCTCTTCTCTGGCCCGCTGGGAGGGAGAGAAAGACAGAGAGAGGACAAATTTGCCTACTGTGCTGGTGTTGTACCTTGTAACAGCTACTGATAATGCACTTTATTATAAAAGTCTTACTCATCTTTACTGTATTGCAATGTAATAACACATACTGGGTGCAGATTGGTAGTGTACCTTGTTCGTTGCCTCATCATCCTCCTCCTCCTCCTCCTCCGCCTCCTCCTCCTCGTGGCTGTATGTAGAAGAACATCTCTTTTTCACGCCAACCTTCTGAGGGAGAGGGAGAAACAGAAGAAAAAGAAAAAGCAATTTAAAGACGACAGTGGCACAGATGGGAGAGCGGGTTGTCCCATGATCGGGAGGTCGTAAAAATAAAATCACCATAAAAATCGTACTCATCATGAATGTATTGTAATGTAACAACACACACAGGATACAGACAGTGTACCTTGATCTTTGAAAGTCTGTCATGACCCTCCTCCTGCTTCTCACCCTCCTGGTGCTTATATTTGGAAGCCCATCCCTTTTTATTGTCAACCTTGAGAGACAGAGAGAGAGAGACATACTGACTTTTAGCCCAACTCTTATTAACATAAGTTACACCACCTTGCACATACATCTTGTCAAAAAAGCACATGAAATCATCATAGATGTCACAATTACAAACCTACACACATGCCTTCACATTAAGAAACAAGAGAGAGTGGGAGATAACTAAGTAAAGCACCAATTGGTGCAGTCAGTTACCTTTTTGTTTGAAGCCTTCCCAGTCTGCCCCGACTGCTCACTGTACTTTGAGTTTGGGATGTGAGGACGTTTTGTTTGCCCTTGTGTGTCCTTTTTCTCCATCTCGATCACACTCAGTTTAATTTGGAGAGTTTTTTCAAATTCTGGTGCAATAAAATTGAAATGTTATCATGAACTGCAAACGTCTGTCTAATCATGTTTAAAGTTACCAAATCTAACATTAGTCCCAATTGAACTTCGCTAACATTAGGTAGCTAACATGAACCAGAAAGCGTATTGCTAGGTACCTAGTCAAATCCATTTACACTTCTTTAAGTGCAAGCAAAACCATTTAAAATGTTGTGTAACTACATAATGTTAGCTAAATTCGGTGTGTAACATACTTGCTACGTGAATAATTCTGGCTCGGTGCACCGGCCAGGGTTTGCGGCCTTTTCGCCATTCCACCAGCTTCTCGGTTTTATCGGTCCTTTCAAGAAAATCTTTAAATGAAAAATTTCGGACACAGTCGAGGGCCAAAATACTATGGGCCCCTCTATCCTCACCCTCAGTCCATTCAAGTAGGACATAGCGGATCTCCAATGCTGATATCTCCATTTTTACTCCCAGCCGTTATCTTTAGGCGCGAAATTACGTGAATGCCGCACATGCGGATGACGTCATTAACTATGCGACGTAACTACGCCACGCTGCAGCGGCCGATCGGAGTAAACGCTTGCCAGTATAAATAATAACGTTAAGGAAATAAGACGCAATTAAAGAAAAGCAATAGATATGGATCCAGTACGTTACAAAAGGTACCTCATTGACGACGAAGCATCCGTTCCAGAAAGAACAAAGAGAAGACGTAAACGAACGTAAGTATTGTAAAATAAAAACGTGCTAGAAGCTAGCTTGCTTTGTTAGCCAGCTATCAAAGCTATACCATGTAAACGTATGTGGCATAATTTCCCTTAATGTATGTTAAAGGGATGGTTCAGAGTATATTTGACTTCATTGCTATGCACTCCGAAGCCCATACCCCATACGTAGTTTTTTTTTTTACCTTAGTAGAACATTGAGGGAGAAAGCAGAGCTTTTCGAGTGGCTTGTTACAGCTGTATATGGAACATATGATGTATCTCGTAAATTGCACAAATAAACGTGCACGTAACATCGGAACATTTGTAAGTCCACCGTGAGTGTTTTAAAAACACGTTTAACCAGAGAACTACTAGTCTCAAAAACTACAAGTCGACGTCATTTCCCTGGTTTGGGAAAAGCACGTAAAAGTCCTCCTACAAGTTGACATGCACACCCCTGCTGAAAAAAACAGCTAAAACCAGCCTAGGCTGGTTGGCTGGTCTTAGCTGGTTTAAGCTGGAAATGGCTGGTTTTAGCTGGTCTCCCAGCCTGACCAGCTAAGACCAGCCTGACCAGCCTGGCCAGGCTGGAAAAATGGCCAAAACCCCTCTAAAACCAGCCTGCCTCCCAGCTATGACCAGCTAAAACCAGGCTGGTTGACCAGCTAAAACCAGCCAACCAGCCTAGGCTGGTTTTAGCTGTTTTTTTCCCCAGGGACAGATGTAGTAGGAGGACTTTTACATGCTTTTCCCAAACCAGGGAAGTGACGTCGACTTGTAGTTTTTGAGACTAGTAGGGATCGGGTATGTTGTTTTTAAAACACTCATGGTGGACTTACAAATGTTCTGATGCAGCGTTTTGTGAGTACATAA
Organism: Garra rufa; assembly: GCF_049309525.1. Classification (NCBI taxonomy): domain Eukaryota; kingdom Metazoa; phylum Chordata; class Actinopteri; order Cypriniformes; family Cyprinidae; genus Garra; species Garra rufa. The sequence continues at coordinate 43,988,256 of NC_133364.1, read as the reverse complement.
CCTTTTTACACTACTGTAGACGTTTGGTAAGATTACTTGTACGTTTAGTGGTGCAATTTACGAGATACATCACATGTTCCATGTAGCTAGCCATTCGAAAAACCCTGATATCTCCCTCAATGTTCGACTAAGGTAAACAAAAAAACTTTGGATGGGGTATTTACATGGGCTTCGGAGTGCATAGCAATTAAATAAAATGTCCACTGTATACCCCAGAAAAAAAAAAGAAATGGTTTATGTTACTGTATTTATTCAAAACTAAAGAAAACAGTTAAAGTTGGAATTTTAGCCAGGAAAATATTTCACTTTGTGTTTTGAATCTACAGTCTTAAAGGTTTCACCTCGTGAATGGAATTTACCTACTTCGACTTAATCAATCAAGAGTCCTATCAATCCTGTTATATTGAGTGAAGTGTTTTTTTGAAGTGTCATGAAGTGTTTTAACATTACCACAACATTTTTGTTAGGGACATTTCTGAAGATATGGGTGATGATGAAGAAGCTGTGGCCTCTTCTTCTACAACTCAGTAAGTAGACAACACGCACATGCACACGCATTAGGCCTACACATTTCTTGATCAAGGATTTTTATTTTTATTTTAGATATCTCACCCAAGAGGACTATCAAGATGACCCGGTGTCTACAGCTTCTGATGACAAAGTAAGTTGCTAAAAATGGCTACAATATTCAAGTTAGGTGTTTTTTGTTTTGTTCGTGCATGTGCATGCACACTAGTTGCTGTAATTCCACAACCCAAACTTCCACCTGATGTTGCTTACAGTGAAGCAAAAATTGAAAATACCATATTACTTTGTCCTTTCTATATTGCAGCAATAACCATGTTTTTATCTTGTTAACAAAAAAAGAAAAAAGTTTTGATTCCGGTGCAAATGCAGCATCTCTCTCAGCTGGCCACATACAAAATGACAGAACCTGTCTCTCACTGTGTTGGGCCAGATGAAAATGGTGGTCAGGGCCTCATGTCACAAAAATATACATGTGGACAAAAGAGCGCACGGTTATTATTATTTTTAACTAATTTATGATATAATGACAAAAAACCAAAAAAAAATGGAAATGACTGTTAAAGAAATGAACAAATACATTTGAGCCTGACTTCAAATGCAGGTGGTTACCAACCACATGAAATGGGACCTTTATGTTAGTCTGTTAAAATTTGGGATTGCTAATCCAATGTTTTAAATTCACAGATGAACCAACCCATACCTGTCCCTAGCTCTTCACCTGGGGAGCCAGCAGAGGAACATCTAGAAGACCCCACAAGTCCAACTTTAGACCAGAAACCAACAAAAGAACAGGTGGAACTCCTGCTGCTTGCATTAAAACTCAAACACAGATTAACAAATAGTGCCTTGGAGGACATCATGCGTCTTATCAACTTTAGTGCTGGTCCTGGTGGGGAATTGGTTAGTGGCTCAAAGTACCTTTTCTACAAAGCATTTGATTCCGTGAAAGATATATTAGAAGTACATTATGTGTGCAAGAGTTGCAATGTGAGCATGCAGGAAGGTCCCTTTAATGTCAAGTGCCCAGTCTGTGACCAGGACACATCAAAAGCGCATTGCACAGAAAGACCAGTGTTTTTTGTACTTGCCACTAAAATACCAAATTAAAAAACTGCTTGAGGACCACCAATTAGGGAAACACCTGAAACACCGTTTTGAGAAGAAGGATGCCTCCATCAAGGATATATACGATGGACATTTATACAAAAACCTATCACCCCTTGCATCACCAGAAAAAATATCACTGACTTTCAACTGTGATGGAGTGCCAGTGCACAAATCAAACACAAAAAGTTTGTGGCCTATTTTATGTACTGTTAATGAACTGCCAATACAACTACGTGCAAAATATGTTATGCTTTGTGGCCTGTGGTTCGGTCAAAACAAACCAAATATGAACACTTACAGTACATGAAACCATTTGTCGATGAATGCATAGAGTTGTACTCTAATGGTCTTATAGGGCAAAGTGAAAGTGGGGAAGTTGTCACAAGTAAAGTACTGCTTACTAGCCTGGAAAAATCCAGACCCTAATCTATTAAGATTATGGGTCTGGGATCGAGCAATGAAAACTGCCTAACTCGAGGGGCGGCACCAAGCATGCATTTGAAACTCTAACTGCACGCAATTGGATAACGCCACGGCCAATCACAACAATACATGCTTAGCTACCAGCAGAGCTAAATGATGTTTCATTAACAAAGTTCGGGAGAAGCGCGTCAGATGCTTAGCGTAAACATCACAAGTCAATCAGCGCCATAGGTTTAAATACAGCTGACTCACCTCAATTCACTCAATGCTTTATCAGTAAACCTCCACCACCCCATCTCATCACTCTGAGTTCTCGCTACTCTTATTGGGGGGTAACGTACTCTGGGTTCGGGCCACTCCCGAGCTCGGAGCCCTTCACCGGACAGCACGCCAAACATGCACTACTATTCTCCAGCTAATTATATGTAAGCGTGAACTGATAGATTAAACTCTTGCCGTATCCAGTCGGCAAAACAGCAAAAACGTCCTTCTTGCAAAGGAACGATTCGAGTTTTTCGGTTTTCTGTTCCTCTTTTATATGGAAAGCCAAGTCTAACTCGTTCATTGTAGCGGCCAAAGCCGTTTCAAACAACTTGTTGTTCATCTGTAGAGACAGCGATCTTTTAAAGTTTACTATATTCAGACGTCGCAGTGCTGTCATCATCATCTTAGCTCGCCTCTGGCCAGCCTACATCAGATACACCGATTTGATTGGTTCCCACAATTGCTTACGTATTGCAGTAACCTGCATCATTGCTCGATGCCAGAGTGTCTTGCAGAGACAATTCAAATTGTGCTCTCGTGAGACCTCTGGATTTCCAGGGTAACTGCTTACTACCATGGTGGCAGATTCAGTTGCTCGGCCAATGATTCAGAACTTTAAACAGTTTAATGGAGAGTTTGGGTGTTCTTTTTGTATGCAGAAAGGAACATGTGTGTTAAAACGCAGGGGGCATGTAAGGGCTTATCCCTATGAAAAAGCAGAGTTGAGGAATCCCTCCCAGACTGATGATCTGGTAGAAGAGGCTCTTGCTGGAAACCCCACTAAGGGAGTGAAAGGGCCTAGTATTTTGTCTTGTCTACCTGATTTTAATATCATTGATGGCTGTGTTCCAGATTATATGCACAGTGTTCTGCTGGGTGTAGCAAGAAGCATCACCACGCTGTGGTTTCATTCTGAAAACAACCAATCACCATGGTATATCGGACGCTCAACAGAACAGATTGATGACATTTTAACTTCTATTAAATCCCCCTGTAATGTTTCCCGTGTCCCCCGCTCAGTGAAAGAGAAAAAGTTCTGGAAGGCACACGAGTGGAACATGTGGTTCTTTTATTACAGCATACCAACATTGAAAGGGGTCTTACCTGAAAAATATCTGAAGCACTGGTTTAATTTGGTAAAGGGGGTTTCTCTTCTACTCGGTGAGAATATATCACCACTGCACATATCAGAATCTGAGGGGTTGCTAACAGAGTTTGTTCAGGAAATGGAGACCCTTTATGGCATCAATAATGTCACTTTCAATGTACATTTGTGCCTTCATCTGCCCAATACTGTGAGGACCTGGGAGCATTTGTGTTTGAGTCATACAATGGGATCATTTTAGATATGATAAAGAGCAGCCAGGGAGTTTCTCTGCAGATAATGAAAACAGTTTGGCTACAGGTTGCATTTCCATCATTTTCCCAAAAAACCATGGTGGCACCTTCTGATGATTACTTAGCTCTCTTAGAGTCTTTTAGTTGAGAAAAAAATGGTGCCAATGGTAAGCCAATCTCATGGTGTTACATCTCTGGGTAGGCCTAAAATTTGTATGACCAGAAATGATGATTTTCTGGCCTTGAACAGCATCAGCAACCTAGGAAATAGAGTCGCTGTGAAGTATTTTTGCAGAGTAGTAGTTAATGATGAAATAGTTAATTCACAAAACTACTCGCGTACTTTTCAGAGAAACTCGTACACTGTCATTCTTTCTGATCGAGAGGAAAGTATTTTCTCTGTGAAAACATTTATTGTCTGTGATTTGGGGCAGGGGGAGACATGTTATGCAGTGGAGAAGTACTACCAAAAAGTGAAACAGGACATCTGCGGTCAATTTAAGAATCCTTGTTATTTCATCCCTGTAGGGAAAAGTCTTGGGCCTTTAGTTGCTATACAAGCATCTCAGATAAAAGAAAAGTGTCTGTTCATTAACACTGTGAACAGAAATGTTGACATTGTCTTCAAATTCATTAACCAGAGTGAAATGCTCAAATAAATGTGGGATGATGATGATTACTTGAATGTATGTTCTGTGATTTTTTTGCTATGTTTCGACTGTAATGACCTTTCAGCCATATTCATCTAGAAACTGCTTTAAGACAATACAGAAAACATTGCATTTTGCATTGCATTTGGTGGATGTAACAGTGAATGTGTAGATGTGTATGAGCTGTAATGTCAATCTGGAAGTGACTTGAAATTGGAAAAAAGACTTGATTGACAAAATAAAAAAAACGACAAACCATTTTGTTATACATTTCCTTCTTTTCCACTATTTTCATACAAGAAAGAATTGACCTTGTAAATGTTTCAGGAAAATATGTAGACATCATAGCTTTCCATCTCCTCTCACTTATTTGCCATAGTTAAATTCCATAACATGCCAATTACATGTGATACCAATTTCACGTGTTTGCACATAAGTTTTTAGCATTTTTTTTTATTTAGTTCTTAGTTATTGCCTTGATAATAGAAAATATGAGCTAGGCATCATGCATGACAGTTGCCAAAGTGAGATATGAGCTAAAATGACCAGATCCTGCCGTGAGCTATATAGGAGACATATCTTGTATGTACATATAGGGCTTATATGTGGATATAAAGAAGAAATACAGGAGACCTATATGGCCTGTATATGCACCTCAGTTTTGCCTATATGTGGCATATATGCAGCATATATATTATCATATATGTGCATATATACTGCATATATCCTCATATAGGTTCTTTCCATGTGGGTGTCCATGAGACACATTTTGTTCTAACAAGCTAAAATAGAGTAAATATTCAACTAAAACTTAAAATATTAGTTGAATATAATATTTAGTTGAATAAGATGAACTACACAGCCACAATTTTGGTGCTTTTGATTAAAGAAAACAGTTGTTTTTTGGTTGGTCACACCACAAGGTGCTACTGCAGCCTTAAAGTTTCTCCCTTGCTGACAAAGAAGGTCTAAACAGATAAATGTCACTAAATAAATCTGTAAAGAAATAAATAAATGTAAAAAACATAATGCATAAATACATTCTTAAAATGTATTTATGCATTGTTTAATTTATGTTTATGAAATTAAATGTTAAATAAACATGGAAAGAAACAAACATTGTCATAAATACACAAATGAATGAATGAATAAATGAATAAATTTAGAAAAATATAATTAATACATAAGTAAATAAAATTATAAATATTACCATTTATAAATATTTGAAAAAAAAAACTAATTTCTTTCTTTATATATATATATACACATATATATATATATATATATATATATATATATATATATATATATATATATATATATTTCAATATGTATTTCACCAAGAATAACACTCTGAATACTATTGTCGTGTTTTATTATTCGAATATGTTTCCTTTTTTGTAAATATCTATGCACTTTTTGGACTGTAGACACAGAAGCGCGTGAACAGGACTTTTATTTTGATCTATGGTGGCGTCATAAGGCTGCGCCGCGCTCCTGCATCTGTGTTTCAGCTGAAGAAAGGTTTGTAGTCTTAATCCTTTAAAGTGTTTAAATTCATACAAACCGTTCAGTTTATTTTGTATGACTACTATATGAAGCAATGCAAACACAATAATTATTGAATGCAACACTGCAATCTAATCTAATAATGAAGGTTATTTATTGTGAGTAAAGCGCATCCACAGATCAGTCTGATTTCTCTCTCTGTAGTGGTTCAGATTAGAAACACGAATTACAAACTCCGAGTCAATTGAGTCGGTTGATTCACAAAATGATTCACTGTTTCCAATCGCCGCTCGCTGAGAGACCTGCTGCTCAAAACAGAGGAAATACAACGACAACAAACTCAAACATGAGTAATGACAACTTTAACAAACAATTGCAAGTGTTTTGTTGTTGTTTTTGACAATCATAAAATACAATAGATATTGCTAACGAATAATGTAATATACTAATCATTAAAAACGTGACTGAATTGTAAGTTAAAGTTGAGTGTTTGTCTAATCAGGTCATTTAAGTCCATTTTTACAAACAATTGCAAATGTTTTCGTTGTAATGACAATCTTAAAATCGAATAGCAATTTTTAAAGTTTGTAATCAATTAAATGTAATATACTAATCATTAAATGTTAATTAAAACTGAATAGTAAATTATAGTTTTGAGTGTTTGTCTAATTAGGTAATTTAAGTCCATTAACTATCCCTCTGACTCCCTTACCAGTGCACTGACTACTGAACTAGAGCTGATTGAGACACAGCCAGATTACTTTTTTTCTGTTTTCACAATTTTTCTTATCTTAAACAGAACAGTTTCCAAACACACAGAAAAAAAAAACTCCTGGTGAATCAACTGAGATCCATGTGACACACTATTATAGAGATGGCATTTATTAAAGAGGAGAGTGAAGACATGAAGATTGAAGAAACATTGAGAGTCAAACATGAAGATACTGAGGAACAAACAAAGATGGTGTTTATTAAAGAGGAGAGTGAAGACATGAAGATTGAAGAAACATTCAGAGTCAAACATGAAGATACTGAGGAACAAACAAAGATGGTGTTTATTAAAGAGGAGAGTGAAGACATGGAGATTGAAGAAGCATTTAGAGTCAAACATGAAGATACTGAGGAACAAGCAAAGATGGTGTTTATTAAAGAGGAGAGTGAAGACATGAAGATTGAAGAAACATTCAGAGTCAAACATGAAGATACTGAGGAACAAACAGGTTGGTTTTCATTCTCAAAGCTGGACTCTCCTATTCTCAATTAATTTGCCTTTGGCAGGTGTTTTTCTACACTGTCTACCTTCCTGCAGATTTTAGCTTAATATTTTTTCTTAAAGATCATTTTTTACCTTTATTTAAAAAC
>NC_133364.1:43945212-43980575 GCF_049309525.1 Garra rufa | reverse complement strand
ACTCATTTGATTTCATAATGGAATCTTCAATGGTAAGCAACATGGGTAAATTTTCATCAGTAAAGTTCAGTAAAGTATCACCACACCAGAGCAACTCATTCTCAGTGTCAGGATCATTGTGATGCTACACCAGAGCTACATGACTGAAGGACTGAATTACCTCTGCTCCTGTAATTTGTATCAGGACTGCCGTGATGTATTCATATTTCAAGAACTTTTGTAGCCATACGAAGAGAATAAACTGTCACTGAAGCTGATTATTGAAGGTGGTGAGGCTGTTTTTGAATTTGTTTATTCATTATCTGCCGAGATCTTGATATATTTAATAGTCTTTTATGTTAAGTAGTGCAGATTATATAAACACTAATGTTCATTTTATCAAGCCATAAAAGTTAAGGACGGTGGCTTGGTTTTAACTAGACTCTGACTGTGCGTTCACACTGCATCAAAATTCGCTCTGGCCACCCTGCCAGCAATGCTGTAGAAAGATTCATTGACGCTTTGACGATCGAACGCTTTGTCTTGTATTTAAAGCAGCCGCAAAGCAAACAAGCTTTTCGATCTTGTGCAGACTGACCACAAGTAGGGTGTAAGTTAACCTCATTAAATATTTTAAATGTGAAAATAAGAAATTAAATTTAATTATAGTTACATGTTTGCTAACGAAATAAATCAATTAAAAGCCATTTGTGTGGTGTGGCTTTGGTGTTCATGGTTAAGTGCTAGTCTAATTTCAACATAATAGGAGACATTTACTAGCCTTGGTCTTTAATTAAAAACATGAATTTGTGAGCGGCCTACATTGCAAACCATCTTGGTTGCAATTGGTCAAATCGGTGTTGTTTTGAGCAAATGAATTGCATTCCCGCAGAAAATCAAGCGTTCTAGCGGGAAAATGTTGCCTATAAATAGTGTTGCGTGCCTTATCAAATTCACATCACGATGGAGGATCAATTTGTTGCATTTGGTGTGGCATTGCTGTACCTGCGGAGAAGACGTCGGAGATTGGTATGGGTGCATGAGATTCTCGAAGCCCGACAACAGCTTAGGGAATATCACCGGCTGGTGCAGGAGCTGCGGCTGGATGACGGCAGGTTCCAGCGATACTTCAGGCTGGATAGGAAGCAGTTTGACAACCTGCTGTCAAAAGTGGGGCAGCGAATTGCGAGGCAGGACACCAATTATCGGCGTGCTATAAAGCCGGCAGAGTGCCTCGCAATTTGTCTACGGTGAGTTTGTTATATATATATATATATATATATATATATATATATATATATATATATATATATATATATATATATATATATATATATATATACAGTATATATATATATATATTGTGACGAGCGTCCCGAGGAACAATCAGCGTCGCCCTGGCAACGCACGAGAACCAGCTGGATCCACTCACCACGGACCAATCGGTCACGGCCCAGCCAGCTTTATAAGCAGCCTGCTTCAGCCAGAGAGTGAGAGACATCTCCAATGCACTGTGAGACTTACCTGACCGCTGTATCCTCTCCCTTACAGAGTCGCCGTGACCGCTTGGTCCCCCACTTCCGGATTGCACGTTTTGGGGTTAAAGCACGTCCTTGCACCAACCCCCTGCACCGGCCACCGACACTAGGAGACACCAGCACCCAGGAAGAAGCCACCCTGCACCGCAAGGAAGACAAACTCACCTCTTCACTCACCGTATTGTTTGTTCTACTTCACATCAGTCAATAAACGCACCCTCCGGGGCTCACTCAACTCTTGTTCTGTTGTTGCTGTTCTCCGCCCGGCCACAATATATATATATATATATATATATATATATATATATATACACACACACATACACACACACACACACACACACACACACACACACACACACACACACACATTTTTTTGTTTTAATTGGAGTTGAAATTTAGTTTTGTAATTTCAGTGGGCTAGAAATTTGTTTCATTGGTTGTTACATGGCTGTTTATCAGTTGGTAATTAACACTGTATTTTTTTAAGTTGTGGACGAAGTATTAAGATCCTTTACTTAATAAAGTATAAAGCACCAATACCACACTATAAAATATTCTCTGATACAAGTAGAAGTCTTGCATGGAAAATGTTACTTAACCCATTTAATCCCAAATTTTCCCTAGAGATGACATATATGAATTTGTGTGGTATTTGTAAGGATATTAAACAATCAATGTCAATTTTTTATAAAAATAATTGAAAAGTCCATGAAAAAATGGGTTTCATCTCCGGTCACAATTGTGACCGGTAGTAGAACACAGGGAGTCTAGGTCTATAGTGTAAATGCATTTGCAAAATTAAAAATCTCCAGCCAGCAATTAGTTTAAAGACTGGTTTAACTTGTTGAAATTTGTTTTATTCCATTAACAAGAAGTAAACATTGTCTGGCTCAGTTTCTCTGATTTTAAAGAATTTATTTGCAAATTATGGTGGAAAATAAATATTTGGTCACCTACAAACAAGCAAGATTTTTGGCTCTCACAGACCTGTAACTTCTTCTGTAAGAGGCTCCTCTGTCCTCCACTCGTTACCTGTATTAATGGCACCTGTTTGAACTTATTATTAGTATAAAAGACACCTGTCCAAACCTCAAACAGTCACACTCCAAACTCCACTATGGCCAAGACCAGAGTGCTGTCAAAGGACACCAGAAACAAAATTGTAGACCTACTCCAGGCTGGGAAGACTGAATCTGCAATAGGTAAGCAGCTTGGTGTGAAGAAATCAACTGTGGGAGCAATTATTAGAAAACGGAAGACATACAAAACCACTGATAATCTCCCTCGATCTGGGGCTCCACGCAAGATCTCACCCCGTGGGGTCAAAATGATCACAAGAACAGTGAGCAAAAATCCCAGAACCACACGGGGGAAGCTAGTGAATGACCTGCAGAGAGCTGGGACCAAAGTAACAAAGGCTACCATCAGTAACACACTACGCCGCCAGGGACTCAAAGGGACGCAAAGGGACTGCAGGGACGTGTCCCCCTGCTTAAGCCAGTACATGTCCAGGCCCGTATGAAGTTTGCTAGAGAGCATTTGGACGATCCAGAAGAGGATTGGAAGAATGTCGTGTGGTCAGATAAAACCAAAATATAACTTTTTGGAGGAGAAAGAATGCTGAGTTGCTTCCAAAGAACACCATACCTACTGTGAAGCATTGGGGTAGAAACATCATGCTTTAGGACTGTTTTTCTGCAAAGGGACCAGGATGACTGATCCATGTAAAGGAAAGAATGAATGGGGCCATGTATTGACAGATTTTGAGTGAAAACCTCCTTCCATCAGCAAGGGCACAGAAGATGAAACGTGGCTGGGCCTTTCAGCATGACAATGATCCCAAACACCCGGGTAACAAAGGAGTGGCTTCGTAAGAAGCATTTCAAGGTCCTGGAGTGGCCTAGCCAGTCTCCAGATCTCAACCCCATAGAAAATCTTTGGAGGGAGTTGAAAGTCCGTGCTGCCTAGTGACAGTCCCAAAACATCACTGCTCTAGAGGAGATCTGCATGGAGGAATGGGCCAAAATACCAGTAACAGTGTGTGAAAACCTTGTGAAGAATTACAGGAAACGTTTGACCTCTGTCATTGCCAACAAAGGGTATATATCAAAGTATTGAGATGAACTTTTGTTATTGACCAAATACTTTTCCTACCATAATTTGCAAATAAAATCTTTAAAAATCAGACAATGTGATTTTCTGGATTTTTTTCTCATTTTGTCTCTCATAGTTGAGGTATACCTATGATGAAAATCACAGGCCTCTCTCATCTTTTTAAGTGGGAGAACTTGCACAATTGGTGGCTGACTAAATACTTTTTTGCCTCACTGTAAATAGCATAGTAATGGAAAAAAATATATAAAAATTAAGGAATAAATATTGAAAAAAAAAAATAAACATATGATGATATATGAGCCTACGGTAGGAAACATGTAACAATGTCTAGAAACATGTAACAATACATTAATACAAATCAATTCACGAAGTCACTGTGTTGGAACTGTGTTCCAAGTCACCAAATGTGCACTGGTGTGGAACTCGTTAATTAGTTATGATTCAGAAAACATCTTTATATATGTAATCTGCTTGCCTGTGTTTATTGGCCAGTGAGCAACACCATCAAACCTGTGAATATCAGTCACAGCAGCCAACATTGATGATGGCCTCCCATGACCTTTTGGTGCAGTACTAAAAATAAAATCCATGTCAGATGCATCACTATCACAGTCACTTTCTATTGCATCCTTCTCTGTCTTTGGGACCACTGCTATATTGCAAATTGCAAGCTCTGGGTCATCAGCATCAAGTAAATCCAAAACTTGACTTAAGGTCAGTCTGAAAGAGAGTTCATCAGAATAACACAGAATGACATATGGGGGACATAGACTCCCTGTGTTACACCACCGGTCACAATTGTGGCCGTGTTCAATTATTAGCAGTTTGACAACAGAAAAAAACAATGTAATAATATAATTTTAATACGTATGTATAGATAACCCTTTCATGATGATGCATGCAAAAGATGTATTGGCTATTTAAAAATGAACTTAGAAATTTACCTGTCATTTCTGAGCTTTGAAATTATCCTTCCATTCAGATGGCAGTACTAGGAAATAAATGTTTATGGTCACATGGCCAAACTACCTAATCATGTTAGACCTGCCCTGAACTCATTTAGATATCTTAAATTTTCATTATATATATGAACGTGCTTTATAATAAGAGTTGCTTTTTAATACTACAGAAAAATATGCAAGCAAAAATTGTGGTCACAATTGTGACCGGTGGGATTAAATGGGTTAAGTATAATCAGGTATAAACATTACTTAATGTAAGTATAATCAGAAAAAGGATTAAACATGAAATTAAGCTTCTAGCGTTAGTTCTGGCAGGTCACGTGAGTCAAGCTCGCATCAGCTGACTCTCAGCTGATCACATCTACCTATAGGAATGCTACTCCTGTCACAGCATTTTTATATAAGGCTGCATTTAGTATTTTTCAGTAGCTTTTTCGCTTGCTCAGGAGCAAACAAGACGGTCGGCGAATTCCGCTCTAAAGGCGTTCAATCAGGTTTTTGCAACAGGAGTTCGTTTCTCAGTTCACCAAATTCAAGTACTTGTCTAGAAAAACAGGACAATTCAGTAATTTCACCTTGTTAACAAGTTCAATAAAATCCATCGTGTCTCTGATGTAAGAAGGTAAAGACATCACCAAAGACTGTAAATCAAAATCAACGAAAGCTGAAATTTTTTCTGTAAGAGACCCAATAGCTGCCACTATAGGTCTCCCAGAAGGAATATCACTATAAGGTTTATGAATTTTGGGCAGTGTATATAACACCGGTGTAATCGGATGTTCAACACACATATATTCATATTCAGCTTTCGTCAACAATCCTGAATCTACAAACAATTTTAAAGTGTTATGTACAGATGTCTTAAAATTAACCACAGGATTTGAACTTTGACTGATGCACATGACAGATGGACGTGGCTGTGTATCAAAGGTAAAAAATGATATAAATACTGTTCAGTTTCTCACAAAAACCGATCGTTTCGTGTCTTAAGACATCAATGTATCATCACCAGCCGCGGGGTGTAATTTGGATTTGTCTGTGCATGTTTTTGTTTACTTTTAAAGGTCTGGTGCCCATCCAGGTCAATGATAAGGCTGGCAGACTGCACCGGTTTTCGTAAAAAATCTTCGTTTGTGTTTTTATGAGGAAACAAAGTAACCTACATCTTGGATGCATTGGGGGTAAGCAGATAAACATCAAATTTTAATTTTTGGGTGAACTATCCCTTTAAGTATCCACGTCGTGGAGGTGATATTAACAAATTGCTTTTACAGCGTGAGGCTTTTTGGATTTTCACATTAGATACGTTGTCTCCTAGAGGACTTAATGAAGATTTTGATATTCGCCCATTTCTCTGAATTGTTATGGTAATACAGATGGTTTTTTATGTATTGAATATATCAAAAGGTTTTGGTGTGATTAATGTTATTATTCGGATGTATACTTGCAGGTATAAAATTAAGAAAAGTGTTTATTGAAGTGTACATTAATTGTTGTATTTTGCATAGCTTTATATATCTTTGCATGTAAATTTATTGTAGTCGATTTATTTGTTAGTCACATGGTGTTTTGACGTGATTATGATTACCTGGAGATATAAAGGGATGCACATGAGTAGTCAATTTGTCTGATGAAGAGCCTGCGTTCTCGAAACGTAACACGCTATGCGAAAGTTGTTTTAATAATAAATATTTTTGATACTTTTGGAGCTTAGGTGTTGCCGACTTTATATTCTATTTTTTACTTGTTTATAAAACGGTGAAATGAATTATTACAGAGTGTAAGTCTGTCATTATGTATCTAGTGCATTAATGAAGGTTATTTTGTGTGAATAAAACGCTCCTGCACATGAGTAACAGAAACAGAGTGTCTCATTTCTCTCCTTATATCTGAATCAGTTTATTATAAATACAAATTCAGTCTCTGGCGAGTAAAGATGGTGAAACGGATCTTTTGGAAATCAATGGAGTCAATTAATTCGCAAAATGATTCAGTGTTTCGAATCACTGATGACCAAAACTGGAAATAACAATCATGTGAACCTGTAATACATTAGTGTAGCATGCTATTTCAGTTAAGACCAAGTTCATCTTAATGCAAATAGGAATCTTCTGTGTGTCCTTTTATTCATTTCAGTGTTTTGTCATTATTATTCTGATCTTAAACAGGACAAAGTGTTCAAACACACAGAAAAACACCTGAGATCCACGTGACACAATTATAAAGATGGCGTTTATTAAAGAGGAGAGTGAAGACATGAAGATTGAAGAAACATTCAGAGTCAAACATGAAGATACTGAGGAACAAACAGGTTGGTTTTCATTCTCAGAGCTGAACTCACTCATTTGATCTTTGTTAAAATGTCCAGCTCTACAGGAGTTAGTATTAGTCATATGAGTAGTAATTAAACATTTGATTTGTGTAATATTAAACTCCCCAAAAATGTATTTACATTTTCAGACGTTACAATATTCTGAGCTTCAAAAACATCAGTCTGCTAGTAATATAAAACATTTCTCCAGCTTGCTATAGTTACTGTGTGCTGCCTACATTAGTTTTTGATTTAAAGGGTTTAAGAGAACAGATAGCATGGCCAGTAAGTTATAATAGATGTAAATCAAACCATTTGTTAGACAGACAGTTCAAATCAGAAGCACAAAATGTGCTCCAAAAACATCTGTTCTGATCTTGATCTTCTGTCATCCTCAGTTGTAAATGTATCATCAGAAGTTGATCTAGGATGAGTGTTTCTTCTCTTCTTCATGTAGCAGCAGCACAAGTGTGGGATGTTCTTCACATTAAGAGAAATAAACTCAATGAATCTTTAGTAACATATGATTATTTTTTTAGACAGACTGAGACTATAGCTCGTATATGATCCAGTGATTTAGCACTGTTTTTTTTTTTTTTTTTTTTTTTTTTACTTCTAGCTAAATAATCAACAAACAGCACATATACAAGGAGAATGAATTGGGAATAATTCAGAAAACACCACACACAACTTGAGTATTAGAGTTATTTTGAAATTTAAAATGTGAAGCTACCTTAAAGGTGCACTGTGTAATATTTAAGATGATCTCTAGACAGAGGTGCAATATAATATACATAACTATATTTTCAGGGGTGTATAAAGACCTTACTTATTGAACCATCATGTTTTTATTACCTTAGAATTATCTACAGAATCTACAGACTAGGGTTGGGTCGATAGACATCACGATCCTCCGCCCCGCCGCAGCAGCAACCCGCTCGCGAAAAACACACAATCACGCTATATAACCAAATGAAATGCATGCTTTCAATTTCCGCATCTTTACTTATTTTATTATTATTATTTTGAGGAAATAATAACAAGGAAGTTGTTAGTGATCACAATACAAATTACAGTGAACTCCAAACGAATTACACAGACTAGTTCCGTTTACATTAACCTTTTCACGCGTGAGTTTAAAATATTCTATCAAACCCCAAAGAGTGAGTTTTTTTAGGCGACCGTTATTTTATAATGTTTCGCATTACTGTTTCCATGGCGATGCGTCATGTGACACATTGCAGCCACAACAGCACTGTAAGACACATGGATCGCTTTTATTTCGTTTTTCCTTTTTTATTATTAATATTCACAAGTATGCTCACTATATTATGAAATATCTGATATTCCGATTTCAAAATATGTGCAAGTAAATGTATTTAAAAGTCCAAACACTTTTATTATGACCGCGTTAGTTGATCTATACCGGGTGATGGGCGCCGCCATGTTTGTTCGCGCTGAATCCGAGCTGTGGGATTCACAACACGCAAATTCATCCTCTCCTCCCGAAAGACATTAAAGTAAGTCTCTGGTAAACTGGGAGAAGAGGAAAGTGAACTTTATAGTTACCTACATAATCTGTATATGATATCAATAAATTAAGTTGTCAGAATATATTTGTAGGATCATTATTGCCGCTTCCATAGACATCAGTGTGTGTTTTACAAACTATAAATGTACGGTTTCACTAGTACTTATGTGTATTTAAGTGTCTGAAACCTAAAATAAGCATTATTTGTTGATAACACTGAATAGTTGTGATAATATGACAAGCGCTCAGCGCGTCCGATCTGGCTCAGAGCCAGCCAAAGCGCCAAAACCGATTTGAATTCAGCAGCTGATCACGTGATGCGGCGAACGTTCGAATCACACCGGTGTGATCGTACGCTTCAGGGACCAGCCAAAATAAATCACACGGGTGTGATCGTACGCGCTAAAGGGTTAATAAATGAGGCATACAAAATTAAATTTAATTAAATTAGATTAAATAAACTACACCAAATATGCCTTTTTTATGGTTTTACCATAACGAACAGAGCTTGGAACAAAAAAACAAAATATTTTTTTCCATCGAAATACGGACGTACAATACAAAGCCTAGTATACATTATAAATAAGCCACTCCCCCGCAAATACGCGTATATGAGATGGCGGCACGCACCACTCATTCAGACTTTTGCTTCGGAGCCTCCTGTTTCGAGCCCCTTTCGACGAGAAAGAAAAACAGATCTCCAGAGTTCTACGAGTTCTTCGCTCTCTCCGCTGGCATGCTGCCAAACCTAAAAGAGTGATATCTAAAAGAGTTTTGTTTGGCAGCCACCAGCGTGATCCCGCGGGCTGCCGTTCTCACGGCAAAACCAAGCCTCTTGCAACTATCGAGCAGCCCCGACGAGTGCACAGCTGCCCCGCGGCTCCTCCCTGGGCAAACCGGGATCGTGAAAGAGCTCATTCCTCAAGGCTGAGTAAAGACGTTCTTTTCAGAATGGCTTTCCGGCCGTGCGCTTCTGGGTGCGGTAGTTTCCTCACCTCAGCGGACGGACATGAATGCTGCCTAATGTGTTTGGGCTCTGAGCCGCTGAGGCGTTCACGGATGGTTCATGCCCACATTGCGAGCGCATGACCTTGGCCACGCTGAAGTCCCCCGCCTTCCTCCTGTGGGAAGTCGTTAAGCCGCCAATGCTTTTCAGCTACTGCGACGAGGCGCGGGGGGGACAAGTAGAGGTCGACCGATATATCGTCCGCCCGATATATCGGGCCGATATTTGCTATTTTTTAATGTATCGCATCAGCCAATTTCCATGTTTAGTAGCGCCGATTTAAAGTCAGGCACGTCTGCGGGCAGCCCCGTGTTATTGATGCAGTAGAGCGCAACTGTGAAGGACCCCAAGCCAAAACTTTTGTAAGATTCAATAACAGTTCTGAGAGATAAAGGTAAGGCTTAAATTCTAATATTTCAAAGTCCTGTGGCCATATATGTACTATATATTACTAGTAAACTATGAAGTGTTGCCTTCAGTTAGTGAAAGAAAATCATAGAACCGTCGGGAACTGGCATAATGCTACGGCTGGTTAAAGGTTTGCCTACTTGCAGTTAAGTTTAAAGACTGTAGTCTAAAACGATCAGCAGCTTGTTTGCTAACATATAAGCCCCAGTGTTATAAGTTCTGTTTTATTTTTCCTGTATCCGAGTCGGAGAATTTCACTGTGTGCGTGGGGTGAAGAAGGCGGCGGCTCTCACAAACAATGCAGCGTTGCGATTACTCCGCCTCGCTCGGAGACAGTGATGCACGGAGGGTGGTTATATCCACGGGTCGGGTAATAATAAAATGCATTCTAATTACTTGTGGGTGGGTCGCGTGTGGATGAGATAAATCAATAATGATGTAAAAATTAACTACATTTTCTAAATTCTGAACCTGAGTTATCTGGTCAGGACTGTGGCGCAAGCTTCTTTTTAAATATATTTTAATGATTGCACCTGATGCGCCCGTGTCCTTTCCGTCACCCCAGATACTGCGAGTTTAAAACTATGGTCATGTCCAGATGTCAGTAAACGTTATTTTTTTCAGCATGGATTTTGCTTAAAAGCACGACTGATTAAGCCTATATAAGTGTGCAGCGATGTGAAGATCAGCTGTTAAAATGAACCATCCATCCATCATCCATGCGTTTTTAAACGAATCTAGTGAAATGATTCAATTTCCCGTTCATAAAGAGAGTCATTTGCTTTATTCAGGAATGAATCAGCTGCTCGAACTAATCAAATGATTGATATGATTCAGTAATTAAGTCAGTGTCTTGCCGGCATCTGCTGGCAGGTCCTCTCAGTTATATAAATCATTTAAAATTTCTGTATTCAAAATTTTATTTAAAACATTAAAGTTTCAGATTAATCTCAGCTCTTAAACTTTTATGTAAACGATTAACAGTTTTTATATTATCTGTTTTATATATTTAATATGGTCACACTTTAAATTAGGTGGCCTTAATTATTATGTACTTAAAGTACAATGTACTTAATGTGGTCATATTGCATTGCAAAACACTTTTGCTTCTATTAAGGTGGGATATGGGTTAGGGGCAGGTTTGGTGGTATGAGTAGGTTTCAGGGTGGGTTAGGGTGTAAGGGTTGGTTCAATAGTGGTAATTACATAAATTAATTACAAATGTAATTACATGTAGGTTTTTAAAAATATATAAATACAATGTAAAAACATGTATGTACACAATAAGTTCACTGTGCCAAATTATTAATTTAAATGTAAGAACAAAAACACACGCAAAAACACCAGCTCCGTCCCCTGCCGAGGCACACGATGCTAGACTGGCAGCCCGACATCGAGCTGCCCGTGGGAGAGGGACGCCGCCCGCGTCTTAGGGACCTGCCAAGAACACCCGCAGACAAGCTGCGAAGCACTGGTGTTAAGCGAAATTAAGCACTGGTGGAAACGGGATGCACATTTTACATCGTGGTAATGAAACCCCTGGAATTTAGTGAATGCCGGTGGAAACGGTAGGCTACAATTAATTAATTCGTTATGAATGAATTTGATAACAACTGTTGCAATTCACAACCTCGACACTAGATGCCGCAAAAATCTACACACTGCACCTTTAAGATGATATTTTTACACAATTATTATCATTTGTGCTTGTGTAATGTTTTTAAGTGTTTTTGGCCATCCAAGCATGCTTATCCCTGTCAGTGCTCGACCTCATGTAAGGAATCTCGGATTTACATTGGATTCGGCAGTTAATTTTGAAAAACAAGTCAGCTCAGTGGTAAAAGGCAGATTCTTTCACGAGATCGATTGCAAAAGTAAAACATTTCTTGTCTCGGAAAGATTTAGAGATTGTAATCCACGCCTTCATTACATCATGGCTGGACTACTGTAATTCCCTGTACTGTGGTCTGCCTCAAACTACAATCTCTCGCCTGCAAATTGTTCAAAATGCTGCAGCGAGACTTCTGACTGGCATAGTACAAAAAAAAAAGATATCACATTTCACCTATCCTAGAAATTTTACATTGGCTTCCAGTTAAGTTCAGAAACGATTTTAAAATTGCAGTTTTTGTGTACAAAGCGCTATCCGGTGTTGCACCAAAACACTTATCTGACCTTCTGACTCTGTACACTCCCCAAAGAACTCTCAGGTCTTGTAATCAGCTTCTTTTAACTGTCCCACGTTTTCGCTGTAAAACCAAGGGTGGTCGGGCCTTCTCTGCTGCGGCACCTAAACTCTGGAACAGTTTGCCCTTCGCTGTGAGGTCTGTCCCGTCATTATCCAGTTTTAAATCGGCTCTTAAAACTTATTTATTCTTTCTGGCTTTTAATTAAGTCGCTTTTGATTGATTTTATATGATCTATTAAATGGATTATATCGGGTGTAATCGTGTCTATAATTGTATTTTGTCTTGTCTATTCTAATGCTTTTTATTTGCAACTGTAGCTCTGTACAGCTCTTTGGCGCAACTCTGTTGTTTTTAAATGTGCTACAGAAATAAAATTTGACTTGACTTGACTTATATGCCTGTCATGTATCTGGTCTTCCCTGTCATCATAAACTCTTGCACCACACTTCATGGACTTCATCCCCCATAAGCCACTGCACTAATCTCTGCATTCACCTGGCCCTTGTTTCTCACTGCTCTGATTAGTTCTCACAGCTGCACCTCATCACTCTGACTGCATTTAAGCCACTCACACACACACAGCCACCTTGCGAAGTCTAATTGTTCCTATGGTCATTATTCTAAGCGTGTTTCTCTGTGTTGGATTACCTGTGTATGACTCTGGACTGTGTACCCCGTTATTGATTCCTGCTGCCTGCCATTGCGACCACTGCTCGAGTATTGAACTGTTTCCCGGATTACCTACGTTGTTCCTGTTTTCTGGCGTTTACTCCTGCCTGTTGACTATTCTAATAAAGCCTTGCAAATGGATCCGCACGTCTCTGACTCCTCCTTGTGACAGAAGACTTCGCCACACCCGGATCCAGCGGCTTTATCCACCAGCATCTCAACATGGACCCAGTCGACCAGCTTCTGCTCCTCCGACAAGGAAATCTCCCCATTAAGGAATATGTCCACAGATTCTGTGAGTTGTCACTTAATTTACCATTTCGTGATGAAGCTTACCTTAAGGACTTATTCCGCCGGGGACTTAATGAGCCCACTAAGTCAATGTTGCCAGGAGGAGAATTTAAATGTTCAGTGGAGGACTATATGCAATATGCGTTGCTGCTATGTGGCTCTAAGTTAACTGTGGATGTTTTAAAAGAGCCACAGCACAAGAGGTCTGCTAGCCCAGAACCACAGCAGCCACACTTTACCACGGGGTGGCAAAGATTAATGTCTAGCGTGGAGGACCCACCGCTGCTGTCGGCTCGAGCAGCTGGTCTCCCGCCCAGCCTTCCAGAGTCTCCGCTGATCCCGCCCGGCCTTCCAGAGTCTCCGCTGGTCCCGCCCGGCCTTCCAGAGTCTCCGCTGGTCCCGCTCAGCCTTCCAGAGTCTCCGCTGGTCCCGCTCGGCCTTCCAGAGTCTCCGCTGGTCCCGCCCGGCCTTCCAGAGTCTCCGCTGGTCCCGCCCGGCCTTCCAGAGTCTCCAATGGTCCCGCCCGGCCTTCCAGAGTCTCCGATGGTCCCGCCCGGCCTTCCAGAGTCTCCGCTGGTTCCGCCCAGCCTTCCAGAGTCTCCGCTGGTTCCGCCCAGCCTTCCAGAGACTCCGCTGGTTCCGCCCAGCCTTCCAGAGACTCCGCTGGTTCCGCCCAGCCTTCCAGAGACTCCGCTGGTTCCGCCCAGCCTTCCAGAGACTCCGCTGGTTCCGCCCAGCCTTCCAGAGACTCCGCTGGTTCCGCCCAGCCTTCCAGAGACTCCGCTGGTTCCGCCCAGCCTTCCAGAGACTCCGCTGGTTCCGCCCAGCCTTCCAGAGACTCCGCTGGTTCCGCCCAGCCTTCCAGAGACTCCGCTGGTTCAGCCCTGCCTTCCAGAGACTCCGCTGGTTCAGCCCTGCCTTCCAGAGCTTCCGCTGGTTCCGCCCAGTCTTCCAGAGACTCCGCTGGTTCCGCCCAGTCTTCCAGAGACTCCGCTGGTTCCATCCAGTCGTCCTGAGATTCCTGTCTGCCCGGTTCTGGTCACGGAGCTCAAGCATGGACTGTTCCCACCCACCCTCCCTGCTGCTCCAGTCCTGCCACCTCTGTCTCCTGACAGTCCCTCTACTCACCCCCATCCCACCTTCGTGGCAGAGGACTTGCCGTGGGACTGCCAGTCGCCATCGGTGTCCAGACTGAAGGACCCCTCACCATCACCTCCAGTCTCAGAGTCCTGGACTCCACCTCGGCCCTCCGACCCTGCGGCTCCACCCCGGCTCTGTGCTCCCTCGTCTCCGTTGTCGGCCGTCGGCCCACCAGCTCCTCCGGGCTCCATCGTCTCTCCGGCTCCGCCCCGGTCAGTCGTCGCCCCACCTTCGCCTCTGGACTCTACTCCTCCGGCTGCGCCTCGTCACTCCGTCCTGCCGGCTCTGTGGACCTCCTCCCTCCCGTGGGCACAGCCTCGATCCTCTGTCACTCCGGCTCCGCTGCGTACCTCCGGACCTCCATCTCCGCCGGGGTCGCCAGAGCCTTGGGTTCCGCCGTGGCCCTCCGGATCCTCTGTGTCGCCCAGGACCATCGACTCTCCGGTTCCGCCTCGGGCTCCACCGGCTCCACCTCCGTCGGTCGGCCCCATGCAGGAGCCAACCCTTCCTCCACCATGGCTTCTCCCTCCGTCGGCTCCGCCTCATTTCGTGGTTCCAGTACCACTACATGGACCTGGCCCTCCATCCCTCCCCCTGTTCCGCCTCCGCTCCACCACCCTCAAGATTGTATAGGTGGTTAGAGCGTCTGGAAGCCGCTCCTTGTGGAGGGGCTCTGTCATGTATCTGGTCTTCCCTGTCATCATAAACTCTTGCACCACACTTCATGGACTTCATCCCCCATAAGCCACTGCACTAATCTCTGCATTCACCTGGCCCTTGTTTCTCACTGCTCTGATTAGTTCTCACAGCTGCACCTCATCACTCTGACTGCATTTAAGCCACTCACACACACACAGCCACCTTGCGAAGTCTAATTGTTCCTATGGTCATTATTCTAAGCGTGTTTCTCTGTGTTGGATTACCTGTGTATGACTCTGGACTGTGTACCCCGTTATTGATTCCTGCTGCCTGCCATTGCGACCACTGCTCGAGTATTGAACTGTTTCCCGGATTACCTACGTTGTTCCTGTTTTCTGGCGTTTACTCCTGCCTGTTGACTATTCTAATAAAGCCTTGCAAATGGATCCGCACGTCTCTGACTCCTCCTTGTGACAATGCCTATATAATGGAGCATAACAAACTTGTGAGGACAAAATGGTAAATTACATTGACAACATACATTTTACATACAAACTGTAAATAAATGTAAATAATAATATCGCTCCATAACTGATTTCAAGTGCTATGCTGTTAAACTGGGCTTAACATGCATTTGTCTTTTCGCCTTAGACATTGTGACAGTGAAAGTGGAGAGTCAAGATCTGAATGAAATGGAAGATAAAGATATAAACCATCATGATTTTATAACTGGAGAAAAATCTTTTAGTTTTTCACAGACTGAAAACATGTCCTCTCAAAAAAGAGCTCAGAAGACTGGAACTACAAGTCATTTCTTCTGCCAACATTGTGGAAAGAGTTTTAGTACAAATCGAATCCTTAAATTCCACTTGAGAGTTCACACTGGAGAGAGACCTTTCATCTGCAAACTGTGTGGAAAAACTTACACTCAAGAAGGAAACCTCAAGATTCACATGAGAATTCACACTGGAGAGAAACCTTACTCCTGCCAATATTGTGGAAAGAGCTTCATACGTAATGATGACCTTAAGAGTCACTTGAGAGTTCACACTGGAGAGAAGCCGTTTGAATGTGGTCTGTGTGGAAAGAGTTTCTCTCATAAAGCAACATTTTCTAAACATATGAGGATTCACACTGGAGAGAAGCCTTATACATGCGATCAGTGTGGAAAATGTTTCCCTTATGCAGATAGCCTTAAAAAGCACATGGAAATTCACTTCAGAGAGAGCTGTTTTCTCTGCCATCAGTGTGGACTGAGATTCAGAGACAGGAGTCTTCTTAAGAGACACACAATGAGACACACTGGACAAGAGCCTTTCATGTGCAATGACTGTGGAAAGACTTTCATTAATAAAGCAAACCTCACGACTCACATGAGAGCTCACAACTGAGAGAAGCTTTTCACCTGACAACAGTGTAGAAAGAGGGAAAAAAAACGCTTTTATAACAGTTCACACCAGAGAGGGGCCTCATTTGTAAACACATTCTGGCAAGGAATTGTAAGTGTAGCTAAAGTTTAATTTCAGAATTCATCTGTTCATTCACTCTGGAGTAAATATGTTACCCCTTGGGTCTTTGAAAAGTGTGCAAAAGCATTAAATTCACTTTCAACAACTTTAAAGGGGTTGTCCACTGGCTTTTTTGAAGGCTTAATTGTGTTTACGAGGTTCACTGTTCACATGTTCATACTTCATACATCATTATTATTCACTTTTTTTTTTCTCTACACCGCTTTTCCATTCTCCTAAAAATGGTCTGTTGAGTGGGCTCAGTTTGTTTAGCTGGCCCAGTGTGTTGTGATGCACTAACTGCCTAATGCACATTATCTGGAAACGCTGCACCGCTTACCATAACTGGTAGTTGCATGCGATCCCAGTGTATTGTAAACAATGGTGTCAATGTTTGAGCCCGAGCCAGATTTAAAGCATATTATTGAAAAGGATCAACCTATACAAGCACAACTCTTACAAAACAATTCAGAATAGTATTTTTTTTTTCCCGCTATTTTTTAGATATGTATTTATTTGTAAATGCTACTGATGATTTTGGTTGCCTTTTATTACTCAGTTTTATCCACGCTAAAGCTTTATCCGTACTACAGCATAAAAAAGAACAAGAGGGTGGCTAACCACACACTGATCCATTCAAGACTGAAAAAGTTTAGAAAACCACTTTTTTATTTTATAATAAAAAAAAATTTGGAGCAAAAACAAACAATAATCATCCCTTTTTCTAAGTAGGTCAGCAATTAAAGACAATCACCTGGATTAACCCCCTGGGGCCGACGGTCACGCCGGCGTGACCAACCTACTTTTTTTAAGATCAGCGCAAAAGACACTAAAAATGCTCTGTCGGTTTAAGTCATACACATTAGAGACATCAATGGAAACTGTAAAGCGTGTACTTTTATTTGGGCACACTCAAAAGAACAGCAGAAAGTTGTGTTTTTTTATTTAGAATAAAGAAAACAAACAGGGTGATTTCTGTTTTCTCTGTCTCCGTGAACTGCTTTTAGAAAAGCGTCAATTATATCATTCAAACACGGTGAATATTTAGCACACAAACA
Organism: Garra rufa; assembly: GCF_049309525.1. Classification (NCBI taxonomy): domain Eukaryota; kingdom Metazoa; phylum Chordata; class Actinopteri; order Cypriniformes; family Cyprinidae; genus Garra; species Garra rufa. The sequence continues at coordinate 43,963,228 of NC_133364.1, read as the reverse complement.
TAAAAGTGGTATCTACAGAAAGCTTGAGATTTATGCTTTTAAACAAAGTAAGTTTTATCAAAAACAAATAATCTGTGATAAATTAATCTATAAGAAACCAAGGAGATGTCTAGTCTATCCAGTTCCAACTAATTATCTCTAATGTGACCGCGCCCACTATCGCGAAATCTTTTGCCATGCAAATTAGCCATGTGCTGCAGGCGCGGCAAGGACCGGAGTATCTGTACGCGAGGAAACTCCCACATCACCGCAACAAAGCAACATGACTTCAAGTTCATCTTGGTTACAGTTTGTTACTGAATGAAGACATGCTGTGAGGAATAAGACTTATATGTACCTCAATCCTAAGAAGGACGCGATGCGACGCAAACCCAGCAGGAGGAGACATTTACAAGAGTAAGTTTTACTTTCATTTTCCTACTAGCTTTCGCTGTTATTTACTTTGACAAAACATGTACACATTTTACTAGTTAGACTTATTCCAAACTAAAATTTCTGACTTTATCAAATGAAACATTATGAAGTACGTTTGATTGCATTGCATCTCTTACAATGGCAGGATATTTATAATGTTCTAGAAAAACGATGTGATTATGACTGTGAGATGCATTTATGACAATATCTTTATGAATGTAGAATCATACTTTATTTATTTATTTTATTGTATAACAGTGTAAAAGTAATATGAGTGCTTACACTGAATGTGTGTTTACATCACGTTTATTAGTAATATAGTGCTAAACGATAATTATTAGTTTCTTAGATATTACATGTCCTTTTTTTTTTACATTAGTACAAATTCTAGAGTATAGACTGTATTCTGATAGATGATCCTGATATGATTTTTGGTTTGTTTTGTTTTTGTAGTGATCTCAAACCTGCTCAAAAGATGAATCCTGCCCTCTTTCCCTTGAGTCCCTTCAAACTGTTTTCCTCTGAGAGCACTAGAAACTTGAGATGTTCAACTACACTGATATTCTAGTGTAAAACAAGTTTTTGACTTTTTTTTGTATTTTTTTAAGGGCACACAAAATAGCAGGTAAGATTTGTTTCATTTGTTGAACAGAATTCAGAAGAAGTTTTCAGAAATGCCACAAAGTCTGTGCACATCTGTGTGGTTAGATGAGGGAGCTCAATAATGTGTCTTTGACCTTCATTATGTATGTTTTGTTTATACAGTGATAGTAAATAAAATAAAAATAATCTAAAACTCCATTCTCTGAATATTCTCACATTGTTTCCTATAGTCAAGTCAGACATTGATGGGGCCATTAGGGAGGGCCCTTTTGTCTTTCAGGTGTGAATTGCTAAATATTCATGGGCCATTGCCACACCTATGAATAATCCCTTTCGATCACAAAACATGTTTTATAAAATTTAAATCAATATGTTGTTTTCTCTGAACGAGTGAACGAGATGATTTTCACATCATTTGGTTGAAAAAATTCTAGCCTATACGACATCCAATTATCTAAAGTCTTGTAAAGAAATGTCCTGTATGTGCTTCATGGCCTTATTTCAGTGACTTCAAAACTTTAGATTTTCAATAACCACGCATAAACATAGTTTTCTCAAAAACACAAACATACACATTAATGTTGCTTGCATATTATTGTAGCTCAATATGTGCTGATTACAATGTAATCTGACTTTAACCATTCATATGTTTTTAAGATACTGAAAAAAGCACAAATCTCAGGGCATGTCAAAACTTCTTCAGGGCCCAAAACACCTCAGGCCCCAGAGGGTTAAATGATCTCAGGTAGGCCTCAATTCCATGGTGAAAAAAACAGCTAAAACCAACCTAGGCTGGCTGGTTTTAGCTGGTCAGCAGGCTGGTTTTAGAGGGGTTTTGGCCACTTTACAGGCTGGTTTTAGCTAGCCAGCCTGGCAGACCAGCTAAAACTAGTTACTTCCAGGGTTATTACAAATAAAACCCCAAGAAAGTCTGATCATTCATAAATATAGCAGAATGTTACCAAGTGTCCCTGCTGAAAAAAACTGTTAAAACCAGACTAGGCTCTTTGGCAGGTTTTAGCTGGTCAGCAGGCTGGGTTTAGAGGGGTTTTGGCCACTTTCCCAGCCTGGTCAACTTAAACCAGCTAAGACCAGCTAACCAGCCTAGGCTGCTAGCTAATTTTTTCAGCAGGGATCCAACTCCAAAAAAGATTAGAATTGTCTAATCTTATATGTTTTTAATGTGCATGAATTATTTACATTTTGCATACTTAGTACAAGAAGTACACTTGTGACATGGAAAATTACCCTGGGCATCGACAAGAGTAGTAAGTAATGACCTAACGACTAAGCAGCCGACGGCAATGAGTTGAGCATGTTTGATAAATTTAGCCTTCTCAAATCAACACGGCTTGCATTAAGTAAAATCTACAGACATAAAACACTTGATGCATTTCACAATATTAATTTAAACACTTAACCTAGATAAATGTGCGCTGTTAGACACATATCCAATCGTTTTTGCAGAGAGTGAAAGCGAAAGCGGGCTTTGCAGCTGACATGGAAGCGCAAGTGCGATCACTTGCATTTTTTCTAAATAACAGTGGAAACCTAAAATACACCATTATTGTTGATAAAGGTAAGAGTAATACATTATTTAAAACTGCAAAAGGTCTACTATTATTATTTATGTGTACTAACAGTATCAACAAAATGTTATGTCCTTCAGAAAATAATGATGGAGTAATTCCAGCATGGATTACAGAAACAGCAAGCATCTGCACAGTAACTCTATTGTTACTCTATAACGCTATAGCACACACAAAAAAAACAACACAAAACAAAACTTTTGTACTTTTGCTAGTGAACAGTGGGGTTTTTTTTACCCCAAGACTCCAAAGCCAAATTTGCACTTCTTCAGGTCCACAAAAGTACTGGCTGTTTTTACCTCCACAATCATCAGTCTGAAAAACTCCCTTGTGGGGCCTCCATCCACTGCTCCTTCTCCAGTGTTTTCCATATCAACGAACATTTTTTTTCAGTGAAACTTTTGCCAGCTGAATGCTCTTTTGGTGCTTGAAAGCACAGTGTTTCACATGACATTTATGTAACTGGGAAATGGTGGAGTCTCCACAAAATAGTTTCCAAATCTGGCCTGTAAGGAAATGGTTACATTTTACAAAGTTATAGTTCACCTAGGCTTAAATAACTAATCAAAACAGTTTAACTGCATTTCATTTTTGGGTAAATTACATTGTAGTAAAATATTAACCACCTACTCCCAACATCATTTAAAACTGCATTAAGTTAAATACCTAAATATAGGGGGTGGGTAAACCAAACACCCAAAAATGTAAAAGCCTTTACCTTTTCCAATGGAGACCCAAACAAATACAGCCCTATATTAGGTAACTTCCTTTTAAAACCCAAAATCAGACATTTTGTCTTAGATGCCAAAATTTTAAGTGCCCCTATTATGCCATTTTAAAGATAGCTAATATTGTTTTATGAGTCTCTTAAAACAGGTTTACATGTATGCAAGTTCAAAAAACACTTTAGTTTTCTCCAAAAATAGATTTAATTTTTCCCCGTTTCTAAATGATTCGTAAACGACTCGTTTGAAGCAGTTCGAAGAATCAGTCTCTCTAAACCCCTCCTTTCCTTGAGCCCTCACTGCTGTGATTGGTCAGATGGTGCAGTCCTTCATGATTGGTCTACCGCTACAGCGCAAAATGAAACACCCATTGGCATAACTGAATGACAGCTGCGGAGACCTGTTAATGCATAGAAAAGATGGCCTTGATTTTACCCTATCAGTTCGAGCCGGAGTCTGACGATGAAACGGTTGAAGTGGCACATCGACAAGAAACTGTTTTGCAAGCACGATGGGAGCAGGACATTTCTCAGTGGTAAGTGTCATATGTTAACTGTGGAAAGTGCTTGCAATTTGCTTTTGTAAGCGAACCGGGCACACCTCTACGTTGTGAACTTCAACATTGTGTAATGCATAACACTGCGTTAAGCTATCATTTATCATTATCATTACTTAAACTAATAAGGCAGACAAACAGTCAAGCTGCATCAATCACAATTTTTAGACTACATTGCACTCACAGCTGAACAACAGAACTACAGAAATGCAAGTTAACCGGTTACCAAGACATGTGCGGCGTTGTTACACAACATAATGTACACAAAGACGTACTTTGAACGATAGCTAGAAAATACAATCATCAATTATTAATCATACTTACAGGTAGAAGTTCAGAGGAGCAAGCCGGTCCAAATAAACTGCGCACTGATCCATTTTTTAAAACCAAGCGTTTGGTGAATCCCGCGTTGTAACGTTACTCCCCAAGATTGGAAAAGCAGTCATCAGTAAAATGACGCGAACACAACAAAAGATTGGAATTGTACTGCTGAGGTGTTGTTGAAAAAATAAATGTTAACCACTCATTCTTGGTAGTTTCATCTTTCGGAAGGGCATATAAAACAAATTTAGTCTCACAGCGCAGGATACAGCGTCTTCTTGACATGATGTAATCCACGTGAAAATAGTAGGCCTACTGTTTGTGGGCGGGCAAGTTGTTCGCGACATAGAACGTGGGCAGCTCGTGACGTGTGGCCGTAACAGAAAAAGATTCGAATTGCTGACGACTCGTTTAGGCGAATGTGAGCCGACTCTTTTTTTTTTTGATAGACAAAAACTTCATTTATCGTGCACTGTCGGAGTCACAACTTTGCAGATAGTTTATGTTCACATACAGCTACATGACACACTACATGAAATATCATATTTGAAAAGGCATAATAGGGGCACTTTAAGAACTTTTAGTATCTAAAAAAAAATACTATATACTTGATGAGCATAGATTGAGAATCGGACACAGTAATTTGAATAGTACATTATACATGTGACGCGGAGTCAGCGTGAGTAGGATCCATATGCAACTTTATTAAAGACAAACTCATAAACAAACAGTCCAAGGTCAAACAGGGGAAAGCAGCAATGTAGACAAACCAAAAGCAGAGTCAGAGTCCAGGCAGAATGTTCGAGGCAGGCGGCGATCAAACAGAGTAAATCCAGCAAGGGTCGAAAGGCAGGCAGCAAGCAAACAGAGTTCAGAAACAATCGGGTTGGCAACGAGAGATCAAACAGGTATAAACGCTCAGTAATGTCAGCAGCAAAACAAGTCTCCACGGGGAAGTGAGCGTGAACATGCTTAATATAGTCTGTGGGTAATGGCTGACACCTGTGCCGGTGATCATCCCCAGTCACGGGGTTATGGGTAATGGAGTCAGAAATGGAAACTAGTACTCAGGTGACGGTTCCCTCTGGTGGCGATTGGAGGGAGCCACAGAGACCGGATTCGTGACTATACATTATAGGGAAGCATCCTACTGGTTTTTGTTAGAGTTATCTGTTGGTGGTGTAGAAAATACTTTTTTAACCCTCTGGTGCTCTTCGGTCACTGTTTTGAATTTTTAAAAATCACAGCTTAATCGGAATGATATGAAACTCTGTGACTTTTATGCCATTTGGAATGTCAACACAAAAAAATTGAGGGCATGATTCAAGCAGGCTAAGTGGTCGTAAAAAAAATAGTCACACTTGTGCTCTTCAGTCTAAAATGACCGACCATAGGAAATGAATGGGAAATCGACAAAAATACAAATATTCAGAGAATTTTTGTGTGTACAATCTACAAATCATCCACAATGCTGAAAAAAAGTACACAGCAGTGAAGGGGTGACACTCCAAAACACACCCATTCATAAAAACACCCATTCACACACACACACACACACACACACACACACACACACACACACACAGACACACACACATTAATATACACACCTCTATTCGGTCACTTTTGACCAAAACATTTTTGGTTTTGAATTTTTCAAAAAATCACAGCTTCATCAGAACAGTACCAAATTCAATGACTTTTATGGCATTTGGAATGTGAACACACACAAAAAATGAGGGCACGATTCCAAAAAAAAACAAAAAACAACTTGTGCTCTTCGGTCTAAAATGACCGACCATAGGAAATGAATGAGAAATCGACAAAAATACAAATATTCAGAGAATTTTTGTGTGTACAATCTACAAATCCTCCACAATGCTGAAAAAAAGTACACAGCAGTGAAGGGGTGACACTCTAAAACACACCCATTCACACACACACACACAAACACACACACACACACACACACACACACACACACACACACACACACACACACACACACACACACACCTATATTCGGTCACTTTTGACCAAAACATTATCGGTTTTGAATTTTGCAAAAAATCACAGCTTCATCAGAACGGTACCAAATTCAGTGACTTTTATGGCATTTGGAATGTGAACACACATAAAAAATGAGGCCACGATTAAAAAAAAAAAAAAAAAAACTTGTGCTCTTCGGTCTAAAATGACCGACCATAGGAAATGAATGAGAAATCGACAAAAATACAAATATTCAAAGAATTTTTGTGTGTACAATCTACAAATCCTCCACAATGCTGAAAAAAAGTACACAGCAGTGAAGGGGTGACACTCTAAAACACACACACACACACACACACACACACACACACACACACACCTATATTCGGTCACTTTTGACCAAAACATTATCGGTTTTGAATTTTGCAAAAAATCACAGCTTCATCAGAACGGTACCAAATTCAGTGACTTTTATGGCATTTGGAATGTGAACACACATAAAAAATGAGGCCACGATTAAAAAAAAAAAAAAAAAAACTTGTGCTCTTCGGTCTAAAATGACCGACCATAGGAAATGAATGAGAAATCGACAAAAATACAAATATTCAAAGAATTTTTGTGTGTACAATCTACAAATCCTCCACAATGCTGAAAAAAAGTACACAGCAGTGAAGGGGTGACACTCTAAAACACACACACACACACACACACACACACACACACACACACATTAATATACACACCTCTATTCGGTCACTTTTGACCAAAACATTATCGGTTTTGAATTTTTCAAAAAATCACAGCTTCATCAGAACGGTACCAAATTCAGTGACTTTTATGGCATTTGGAATGTGAACACACATAAAAAATGAGGCCACTATTAAAAAAAAAAAAAAAAAACTTGTGCTCTTCGGTCTAAAATGACCGACCATAGGAAATGAATGGGAAATCGACAAAAATACAAATATTCAGAGAATTTTTGTGTGTACAATCTACAAATCCTCCACAATGCTGAAAAAAAGTACACAGCAGTGAAGGGGTGACACTCCAAAACACACCCATTCATAAACACATCCATTCTCACACACACACACACACACACACACACACACACACAAACACACACATTAATATACACACCTCTATTCGGTCACTTTTGACCAAAACATTTTCGGTTTTGAATTTTTCAAAAAATCACAGCTTCATCAGAACGGTACCAAATTCAGTGACTTTTATGGCATTTGGAATGTGAACACACACAAAAAATGAGGGCACGATTCCAAAAAAAAAAAAAAAAAAACAACTTGTGCTCTTTGGTCAAAAATGACCGACCACAGGAAATGAATGGGAAATCGACAAAAATACAAAAATGTAGAGAATTTTCTCTTTCTCACACATCCACACACACGCACAAATGAACTGTAACACAGCAAATTGGTAATATGTAAAATAAAATAAAAATATATATATATATAAAAAAATTACATATCCAGAGTGCAAAAGACACACACTCTCTTGCATATACAAAAAATAACACTTCAAATCATATTTATAACAAAAAAACTATCCCAAACTGGATAAGAAATAGTCTTTGAGATTGTTTAAATGTATGTTCAACTATTCCACCTAATAAAAATGCTGAATAAATTGTCTAAAAACAACTAGACAATTCACAAGCTGCTCTGTAGAGAACTATACAGGCATCAAGTTACACCTGCCATTACAGATGTATTTCTCTTTTTTTTACAACCAGATGGCGCTAATCTGCCTTAAAAAAAAATTAGTGTTGAATGGCTGAGTCTCTATTTTAACCTGAAATACTGCATTAATAAAAAAAAAAAAAATATATATATATATTTTTTTTTATTATTCTCAATGGCAAAAAAAAATGGATATTAATTTCAGCATAAATATTCATTATTACCACAAAACCCTCTCAAAATGCAAAATAAAAAATAAAAAATATTATTAAACAAAAATGAATTTGAATGGTTTTACTGAAAAATTACAAGATGCGTTACAGGTGTCCGGTCACTTCTGACCGCGAAGAGCACAAGTGTGACTCCAAAACGAAGAGCACCAGAGGGTTAAATGCATTACAATATTTTCTTATTACATTAAAACATGTGCTTTAATGTTCTGTGCTTATTAGAAGATAAGATGTACCTTATAACTGAAACTATTCAGTAAAATGTGTGTGTGTAAGTGTGAACTCTCTAAATTCATATCCTTTCCGAGAAACCTCTGTTTGGAGACATGGAGGAGGAAGGAAGCCTTGCAGACAGTAGCTATTTTCAAGGTTGCATCTAACCTTTTTGTCACCCTAAGAGAAGATAGGGTGGGGGCTGTATTTGCTGTTTTTGCTCTCTGTGCAGAATCCACATAAGGAGATGTTGGTGAAAACAGGCCTGATTGGAGGAGAAAACTGAAAGATATCAAAAGGAGGGGCCTGCAGAATCAAGAATATAAAATGCATATTGTATCCTTGTGAGACATTCTGGACTGCCCAGGTGTCAGATTGATATTGGCTGTTCTGTAATCCTGAGCTCAGCACTCTTTGACTTTACTATTAAATTGGCTTTAAACTTTTGACGCGGACTCGAACTGTTTTATTTAATGGGCGAATAAACGGACTGGGGGGAAGTATTGCTGGAATACCGGCAACTTCCAACAGTAGAAACTATTGAGCATGTAATTTTAAATTGCAGACAATATAATGAACAAAGGAAGAAGCTGATGGAAGAGTTAAGAAAAGACGGGTTGGCAGGCACAGGCATTAAATGCCTTAAATGATATGTTGTGATTGTACAAGCCAAGAAAAATCTTTGTAATTTCTACAAAAAAGTACAACTGGGCTGATGAGTAGAATATGATCAGGGGGGAAAGCTGGAGTAAAGATACTGGAATAACAGAGGGGAATAAGCCAGAAGATGGCGTTAGTGCAACGACTGTGGATGCAAACCGCCTTTAAAACCCAAAGAAGAAGAAGAAGATAACGTCAACATGGCAGAATACGTCCGGATCGCATTCATACTCAACGAGATTTGGCTGTAGAGTACGTACTCCTTTAGTGCTCTATAGGTAAGTACTTACTTACTTGTTAAGTAAGTAATGCTGCGTTCCAGGCAGGTTTTTTAACTGGTAAATCACCACTTCAAACCACGACTCACGACTTTGTAGCGTTCCAGGCAAGTCACACCAAACTGCCTGGGCACATTTGTGAATTATTATTTTTATATTATTATTAATTTGATTGCAACGTTATATTGACCTAAACTCTATTTTTCCACCGTGTACTACTTTCATAAACACCGCACCCATTAGGGCTGACATTGTTGTTTCGTGGGCTATGTTACGTCAGAACTCGTAACTGGGAGTACATCGGGTAGAAGGTTGGAAAATCACTGGTTACGGGTTGCCTGGAACTAGGGATGCACCGATCCGGATCGGCCGATGTTGCTTGCGCATTTTGTCAGTAAAGCCGGTTCTGTAATCAGCCGTAAATGCCATCAGGTGCGTGATTTCACGTTGAGCCATATATCCATGGGTACCAAAGACGTCACTTCCGCTATGCTCGCCGCCATATTTGTGTCCGATATGATAACAGGCACAGCGCATCTAAATGAGATTTATTAATAAATTGGAACAAGAAATTACTTTTTATCACTACTTCCCACACTGTGTATTTGACTTGATTGTATGTTTAGGACAGATTGTGTAAATTATTGTGAACGTAGTCGGTCGGTGAAGGCTTTAAGACCTGGAAGAATCCTTTGCCGGCTGGTCACTACTTCACAGCGAACGGGACTCGCGCTGATGGCACTAATACAGTCCGCGCTTAGATTTCGGCAAATTAGTTTTGCCGAATGCAAAAAAAATGTGATTATTGAGCATAAGCCCAACATCCAGCAAGCCAAGGGAAGACGTCTTTCACGTTTTGTGTATTCATAAACCCGGATCTCATTATTGAAGCTCAAATTCAAGCACCAAAAGCATGCGATTTCTGTTTAAAAATATGCTTTTTCATTCATCCAGACTATATGGCCGCATAACATTTTAGTTTACTTTAGTTTATTACATCACTTGTGCAGCCAGTCACAATTCACAATGGTACCATTTACTCGGGATGATGATTTGTGTGTGTGCCATTTTTGTATGACAAATAATTTTTAGGGTAATTGTACATAAATAGTTTTAGCAAAACAAATATGATTATTTTAAGAACCTTTTTTACATGTATATACTTTACTGCAGGCGTTGCAATGAACGCTATGTAGTACAATAGTTTAGCGTTTATTATTTAATTTTCATAATTCATTAAACACCGCATGTTCTAAAATGCCTTCAACTGTAAACACTCTTGCTCTTAAGCCTAATACACACTGAAACAAATAATTTACGGCATCTGGCTGTACTGTAAGTCACTATTCTCTGCATTAGCACTGTTTTGAACTTACTGTTTGAATGCATTCTCGTTTACTAAATCTTTTGACGTACGAGTTGATCGGTTCAAAATGTAATTAACTGATTCTTTTCATTTTAAGGCATTATTTTCGTTATCATCTACTTATTTACAATCTTAGTCAATAATTAATTATTATTGCACTACTCTTGTTGTGACGAAAAAACACCCTGCTGTGAAAAGCACCTGCGTGAATGACACCGGTACACTAAAGGCTATATGCATACCGACCCACTTCAAGCACTGCTGAGATCGAATAAATCTGTAGTTAGGTTTTTTTCTGATGACTGTTGTTACAGCTAACAGAACAACATATCCCGGGCATATTGTATACTTGTTGTGAACATTCTGGGAGTTTTGTTGATCTTCCTCTGGTAGTTGTGGCTGCTGTGACCATAGACTAAAACAGGTAGCGCGGACACAAAAATGGCGGCGATAAAGCACAGTGACGTCACATGGTACCCATGAATACTACACACAGAGGTTGTTTACCGACGAGCTGCGCACATTCACACTGATAATGAACATGGATTTACGCATCTTGTCTGTGAACAACGGCTGTGTGTAGTAGTCAGGGGGCCAATTCTGAAAAGGGCTTCCGTTAAGACTTTTGCGGACATGTTTTGGTACAAGCTGTCACCCTATTTTTTTAGTTAGAAGACACCCATAGGTAAGATATTAGGGTTGTTGTCAAGCTGAATTTTTTTTTTTGTGACTTGTACAAGCAATTTTAGGCTGATTTTGTGGTTTCCTGCGCAACACGACATGTCAACAATAAATGTTTAATATCTCCTCAACCACAAGGCCCATATACATAAAAAATGGTATCAAACGAAAGCTAACACTCATGGGATGTCTGCTGAAGTGTCAGAACGAACATCTATTGTAAAGTGTAAAAGATAACAGAACTAGAACATGAAAAAAACAATCTCCGCCTAAAGATAACCAGTTTTCAAATAGAATATCAGCTTGGAAACATAACATAATTTCCCCAAACCTCTATCAATCAGTACCCCTATCTAGGGGAATGAGTCAAGCCAAGTTTAAAGACTGTAGGTGGAGAAAGTGCAAGGCTGCACAAGTTATACTTTAATGTCAAGGCGGAAATGTAGCCAATAGAAGGCAACCAGGGACCATGTCCATGTGCTCAGTCTGACACAAAAGAAGAGTTTACCGTATTGATAATGAATAGCTTCCCAATACAAAACATGCATGCATGCATCCAAAAGCATAATATAAATTTAATCTACAAAACAGGAAAAACAATACAATGCCAAATAATCTAAAACAATATAGTTGCATATAATGTGGCAAAACTCAATAATAATGATGTGAGTACCTGAGTATTCTTTCACCAAGCTGCACAGGCACACCCACATGCCCCACTGCTAAATATTCCACCTTTTCGACATTGACACTGCCTGGTACTGCACTGACTTTCACTTTCCTTGCATCCACATACAGGTCCTTTTCCAAAAATTTGCATATTGTGATAAAGTTCATTATTTTCTGTAATGTACTGATAAACATTAGACTTTCATATATTTTAGATTCATTACACACAACTGAAGTAGTTCAAGCCTTTTATTGTTATAATATTGATGATTTTGGGCATACAGCTCATGAAAACCCAAAATTCCTATCTCAAAAAATTAGCATATCATGAAAAGGTTCTCTAAACGAGCTATTAACCTAATCATCTGAATCAACTAATTAACTCTAAACACCTGCAAAAGATTCATGAGGCTTTTAAAAACTCCCAGCCTGGTTCATTACTCAAAACTGCAATCATGGGTAAGACTGCCGACCAGAAGGCCATCATTGATGCCCTCAAGCAAGAGGGTAAGATACAAAGAAATTTCTGAACGAATAGGCTGTTCCCAGAGTGCTGTATCAAGGCACCTCAGTGGTAAGTCTGTGGGAAGTAAAAAGTGTGGCAGAAAACGCTGCACAACGAGAAAAGGTGACCGGACCCTGAGGAAGATTGTGGAGAAGGACTGATTCCAGACCTTGGGGGACCTGCGGAAGCAGTGGACTGAGTCTGGAGTAGAAACATCCAGAGCCACCGTGTACAGGCGTGTGCAGGAAATGGGCTACAGGTGCCGCATTCCCCAGGTCAAGCCACTTTTGAACCAGAAACAGCGGCAGAAGCGCCTGACCTGGGTTACAGAGAAGCAGCACTGGACTGTTGCTCAAATTTTGCATGTCATTCGGAAATCAAGGTGCCAGAGTCTGGAGGAAGACTGGGGAGAGTGAAATGCCAAAATGCCTGAAGTCCAGTGTTAAGGCCGCCATCGAAGCATCCTGGGCCTCCATAACACCTCAGCAGTGCCACAGGCTGATTGCCTCCATGCCATGCCACATTGAAGCAGTCATTTCTGCAAAAGGATTCCCGACCAAGTATTGAGTGCATAACTGAACATAATTATTTGAAGGTTGACTTTTTTGTATTAAAAACACTTTTCTTTTATTGGTCGGACGAAATATGCAAATTTTTTTTAGATAGGACCTTTGGGTTTTCATGAGCTTTATGCCCAAAATCATCAATATTAAAACAATAAAAGGCTTGAACTACTTCAGTTGTGTGTAATGAATCTAAAATATATGAAAGTCTAATGTTTATCAGTACATTACAGAAAATAATGAACTATCACAATATGCTAATTTTTGGAAAAGGACCTGTATTTTCAGCTCCAAGCACCTGGCCAGTACAGGTTCTTTGGTCAAAAGCTGGGGGACAAGCATTCCATCCTTCATGTGCCAACCACAATTGGTTGGTGAGGGCAACTGTGGATGGGTCACCAGTGACTGTTTCCAAATCTTTGTTTGATAGTGGGCCCTCATAAGGTGTAGAGCCAAGGCATCCTGAGTTGGTGGCAAAGTATCCACATTGGCTTTCACTTTCCGAAACAGGGCACAGCGAACATCATGGATTGAAGTGCTGGTTGTTTTTGGATCATACAGTTTGCAGACAAACTGTTCTGCTGAGGATAGAACAGCTGGACTTAGTACTTCATCCTCACCAAAGTTGTGGAGAAGATGAGGGCACTGCTGGAACACTTTCCACGCTGTCCTTTTTTCTATTCCAGTGAACTGACTGGTAGTGTCACATCCAGTAATGGCATGAAAAGCCAACAGACCATCCAGAATATGATTTGACATTTTAAAGTCATGCACTTTAATGTAGGGTGGTTTCTTGGCAGTTCCTGCTTTCATCCAAATAGGGGTCTAGTGTCCTGTGCTAAAGATGCACGTTCACTGTAGGTGATGGACCAACGGTTTCTAGCTGTCTCATTTCTAGTGATGCTTACCAATCCTCCAGCAACCTTTCTGGTTTTGTTGATATTCTCAAGGCAAAGATCAAATGGCACCTTGTTGAAGCTGTGTTTGGCTAGCCTGGAAAAAAACCCAGACCTTAATCTATTAAGATTAAGGGTCTGGCATTGAGCAATGAAAAGGGCCTACCTCGAGGGGCGGCACCAAGCATGCATTTGAAACTCTCACTGCACGCAATTGGATAACGCCACGACCAATCACAACAGCGGAGCTAACTGATAGATTAAACTCTTGCCGTATCCAGTCGGCAAAACAGCAAAAACGTCCTTCTTGCAAAGGAACGATTCGAGCGAGGTTTTCTGTTCCTCTTTTATATGAAAAGCCAAGTCTAACTCATTGTAGCGGCCAAAGCCGTTTCAAACAACTGGTGTTCATCTATAGCCATTGTTCAATGTTTACTAAATGATTCCGGACGTCGCAGCGCTGTCATCATCAGCTTAGCTCTCCTCTGGCCCTACATCAGATAAACCGATTTGATTGGTTCCCAGAACTGCTAATGTAATGCGTAATTGCAGAGACAATTCAAATTGTGCTCTCGTGAGACCTCTGGATTTCCAGGGTAGTGTTTGGCCTCTTTGGCTACAAAATCACCATCAAGGAAGCCCTGGTAGACACATGGTGCTGTCTGTGCCAGATGTTCCATGTCTGCTATGAATGCAGCACCCCATCTTGTGTAGTGGGTGTAATCATATGCAGCAAACCAGGGCATCAAGCTCTTGAAGGCTGACATGTAAAGCTTCCAGTCACCAGATCTCAGTGCCCGTGTGAATGCCAGGAGAATAGACACAAGGTCCATGTATTGTCGCCAGAAGGTAAATGTTGGTTTGTCTTCATAAGCCTGGTCAAACTCAGCATGGAGATCTTGAACCTCTCCAACTTTCAGAACAAGATCTTCATAGCATGCTGGAGCTGCCTCAATTTCTCCACATTGTATGTGTTCGGAGAGTGTGTCTGCCAACTCAAAGCAACTGTTGTCTATTGTGCTATCATTGTCATCCACCCATTGCAGAAAGGTTGGCCACAGTATTCTCCAAAGTGCTTCAAAGGCAAGTTTGTGTGCATGGGCTACATGGTTCCATCCCTTTCCCTTCATGATGTTTTCCTTTGTGGTATTTATTGATTATTATTTTTTTAATTATCATTATTGCACATAAATTGGATTATATTGCACATTTGCCCAAAATTACAATCCGCTTTTACCACTTTTAAGAATATAGTGTTAAAATGGACAAAAAATCATTTTCTAAGCTGACAACCTGGCTAGAACACATGTTGAGAGGTTAAATATTAATATTGGATAGGTTGTATGCTTGTACCAAAAAGTGTCCGACAAAGTTTTAATATCAGTTTTGGCCCCCTGACTATAGTATATATGGCTCAACGTGAAATCACGCACCTGATGGCATTTACCGCTGATTACAGAACCGGCTTTATTGACAAAATACGCAAGCGGATCGGCCGATCAGGATCGGTGCATCCCTACCTGGAACGCGGCATAAGTAACCAGCCAGGCTCCACCACCCAATTACAACGATCACAGTCACCTGAATACTAACACCTGTCATCAATCAAGCACCTCATCACCACAGTATTTAAGCACACAGCTCACACACACTCTCTGGATGTTATACCTACCTGGATTACTCACCGCAGTTATTTCCTTCCTGTGTATTCTCCTGTTCCCTCATCGTCCATTCTCTGTGTCTCTGATTTCTCCAAGATCACACAGGATGCTCTGGCATTGCCTAAAACTAATATTTGAGGCAGTTCAAAAGGGCAACTGAAAGATTGTGACAGTAGGTGGCAGTATGTGCTCACTTGACAGTACAGGCAAAACCAAACATCCCCAAAATATTAAATAGCCTTTAATATTAGGTTAATCAATGGTGATTTGTTTAGTGTTTGTATAAACATTAATATAAAGCTAAGTAATAATGAGTATAAGTAGGATAATAGATTAATAAGATTTGTGGAATTGAATAGTCAGAAGCTGTTATATCTTATGAAATTTTAGCATGAAATGTCAACCAGTTCTGTAAAATTAAATAAAAAATAAATTAAATATTTGATGAATAAATGCATGATCATAAATGGCCCCTGCATAAGACTTGCATAAGCTTGTGTAATATATACATTTACCCAAAGCAAATCTTAAAAGGTTTGTTGATTTTCTATCTGAACTTTGTACCTTGTTCAGTCACAGATAACATCAGTAATGTTATCTGTGACTGAACAAGGTTCAAAGTTCAGAGCTGTTGTCAGCTTTTTATTAAGTATATGCAACATCCTTCTCTTTATGAAAAGGGGAAGTTCCTCTTATACTGAACGTGCAGAAATTCACTTGGCTGAATGTAATGTAAGATATAAGTCCAGTCAACAAGTCGTTATTGCAAAATAAACCCCAGACACGATGAGGAGTCGAGTTATCTTGCATTGAAGCATGTAGCATTAAAAATGTAACAGCAACTGACAATTCAGTAGCCTATTTGAGTTTCATAGTTGCAGATTAAAGTGCCCTTTTACAGAGAAAAAAGTGATTGAATATAACACAATGCATTAAGAGGTGAAGAATGCAAACACATTATCATATTTTTTGTCTACAACCCAATTTTCGAAAAAGTTGGGCCATTTTTTTTAAAAGTCCAAAAAAATCCAGAATGTGATTTGTTAATTCTCTTGAACTTTTTATTAGATTTCCAATGCTTTGATGAGAATTTCAAATTCAAGTTTCAAATAACTATTTCACTAATCACTAAACTAAACACCAGTTATTATTTTCTCCATTAGTTCTTGGCTTAAAAAAAAGAAGTAGAAGAGAAAGAAACAGCTTTCTATTTTAGTAAGAGTGCTTCCGTTTTCCATGAAAGAAGAACATCACACACACACACACACAAATTACTTGAAGCATTGCATTTACAGTTAATACAGTACAATACTACTCTTAATAAAGGTATAAAGTTAAAAAAATGTTCTAAGGGCATACTCACACTAGGCAGAGTTGACTTGTACTAAAGCCCAAGCACGATTGTCCTTTCACTAACAGACAGATATCAGGATTATTACAGTGTCAGCTGAGATTAATGTTGTAGTCCGTACCCGAGCCACCTCTTCTAGTGGGACAGAGCATGGTTGAACAAACCACACTGGACATGGTACAAAGCAGTCACACTTGTGGGTCAACTGCACTTAAGCACGGATCAGATCCCCTAATGTGAGGACATCCTAAATCTAGCAGATAGCATACCACATCTATAACCATAACATCACAAAAAAAGATGAATGATAAAAACACTGACAGCCAATCAGAATCATTTCTGCTTTAAAGAGCTTGAGTATTTAAAGTAACAGATGACACAACGGCATTGTATACTTAGAACACACTAATATAGTTATCTTTATAATTATCATTCTTAGTGTAAACAGGTCTTAATAGTGTTACATAACTGGATGGCCAATTTCACATACTGTATTTGTATTTAAATACATTATTCCACACAGTATTTTGTATTTTTATTTTACATACATTTTAATGTATTTGTGCCTCTGCAATTAGGTCATTCAACTGTGCTCTGAGTTACAGATTATTTACGAAGAGCCTTCGAGTCGTCTCCCACCACAGGGAATCCTTTTTGAGAGAGTCACTCTCCCATTCTTTACTGTAAATATAATTTTTATTTCATATAATTGATAAGTGATTATGTCTCCAACAAGACAGTATATTGACTGACAGGTTTCCATCACCTGACCCTGTTTTGTTTTATTGAACCAGTGCTATTAAGGAAAAAATGCATTGCACTGCACATAATCTATATAAAATGACGTGTTCAAATGTATAAAAATTAGCATTGAGCAAACAAAAAGGTGAATAAAAAACCAAGATGTGGCCAACATTTTGTTCACCCGGCCAATGTATTTTTCTGTGGACCAGCCTGATCAAACAAAGCCCAGTTGGATAGAAACATGCCCAATCTGGCAACACTGTTCCTGGTTTTGTGTTTGAGAGTCACGTGAAAACCAGGTT
>NC_133364.1:43879344-43944712 GCF_049309525.1 Garra rufa | reverse complement strand
TGATAAAATGCTATATATATATATATATATATATATATATATATATATATATATATATATATTAGTATTTCAAATAATTATGAATCATTTACTAATGATATGATTATTTCAAGATTTACAAAAACGTTTTTTGGATGACTTAACACACTTGTGGCATGTTAACATCACTTATTAATAATATACAAATGTATATTAATGTTTAAATGATTAGTTATTCATTAACAAAACACTTTTAAATTACTTATACCTGATCACTATTGTAAAGTGTTACCAGAAATTTAATCAAAATGGTCTGAAGTCACTGTCACAACCAAACTGTAAATACTATGCCGATCGTGAAGTGTTTTTTTCCAGACAGATCTGGCAACCTTGCTGACAAAACGTCAGTGAGAGTTGTGAGAGCAGATTGTTACATGCGGTGTTTTCACTTGACCATTAGATTTTTCATTGTTAAAAACTGATCATCAAACTGTTTATATTATTTGCTGATGTGGGAATTTACATGTACGTAATGGGAAACCAAGGACACTTTGAGAACTTGTCTAGTAGCTGAACATTTTGATCAAAGCAAGTCTTCTGGTGTGGAGCACAAAGGCACTTCCTTATATATGTAAGTAAGCATAAAACACTAACTTATCATGAAACACTCAAGAAACATGATTAAATATGGACAAATAGGGATTATAAGACTATAACATGTTTCACTAATATTCTGTAATCAATGTTTTCAAACTTTTATATAATTGAGATAATGATAATTTTAAAGTAGCATACTGTTGTTACCCTGTAGGTTGTGTTTTACATTGTAAGTAATATGAAATGTAAAATGCATTTCAGTCATAGATATTGCTCATGTATTGCCTTTCTTATTTCTATAAGGAGAATATACCACCTTTATGTTCTTTGTGTAATCTGGAGTCAGAAACACTTCTACATTTATTTTCCTTTTGGAACTACTCAAAATGAATATGTGCTTCTAGAAACATTTCAACACAAAGTGCATTTCGTAATATATTTACAATAGATACACCCACAATATTGGTTTGGACTGTATCTTACTGTCACACCCCTGGACTTTCAGTTGGTTTCTCCCATCCAATTCCCCCCGCTGTTTTCTGTTACTTGGTTTTTTCCATCATTGCCAACACCTGTGTTTGTAATCACCATGTCTATTTAATGTGTGTGTTTCCCATCACGTCTTGTCGATCGTTATATGTTACCACGCTGTGTTCCTGTGTCTGCCTGTTTCCCTTGGATTATTAAATACCTTCACTTTTACTCTGTCGTTGTTTGTGTATTTAGAACGATCGACCGACAACAGTTTATTTTTTGTGATTTCCCCCGTTTTGTTTTGCGTATTTTTTCAGTCTTTTTGTTTCCGTCGTGTTCGTCACCAGTATTCATCATTATGAAACTCGCTTCCATCAACGTCCGTCCAAGGAGGGGAAACGCCATCCTGGATGGTTATACCACCTTTATCTTCCAGGATGGCAGGGATCTTGAGGACTACGTGGAGGAGTTTATTAGCATTTGTCATCTTGCTAGCTGCGATGACGTCTGCCTTATGGAGGGATTTTGGTGTGGACTGGATGATGATCTCCGCTTCGTCATGCCCGAAGGTGAACCATGCTGGACCCTAACTCAGTATATTAACATCTTACTGAGTGCATGGGGTTCAGAGCTCTGCCTTGACGAAGCGGAGGAGGATTACAATGCCGTCCAGTCACACCACGCAGATGTCTCGCAGCACGACCCGGAACCCAGCCAATTACCACCCCGACCCGCGGAATATCAGCCTGAGCCCACCGCTGACGAAGAGCTACCGCCCGCCGCGACCAGTGTGCCATCGCGAGGAGGAGCGACAGAGCAGCTGATCGTCACGGAGTCAGAGTGGCACGAGGCGTCAGACCAGGTGTGTGAGCCGGCTTCAGTGACCGCGACGGTGGAGAAGTCAGTGGAGGTTGAGAATGCTACAGACAGCATTACCCACTGCACCACCACTGAGGGTGAGCTAAATAAGATTCCGGGACATTATTTTATGGACAATACTATGGACTTTTCTGTGATTTAATATGGATGTTTCTGAGGATGTTTGGACTGAACTCTCTATAATCTCTGAACTATCTACCCGTTATAATTTCCCACCCACCCTCCCTCAGTTACATCAGTTTATAAACGATAATGTTTCAGCCATGCCACCACTGCCACCTGTCAGCCCATCTGCTCACCCTCAGCTTAACATCTGTGCAGTGGGTTCGCCGCAGGTCTGCCAGTCACCATCGGCGTCATGGCTGGAGGATTCCTCATCTCCGCCTCGGCCCTCCGAACCTGCGGCTCCACCCCGTCTCTCAGCTCCCTCGTCTCCACCGTCGCCCGTCGGTCCACCAGCTCCACCGCGCTCCATCGTCCTTCCGGCTCCGCCTCGGTCTGTCGTCATCCCACCTTCGCCTAAGGATTCTACTCCTCCGGCTACGCCTCGTCGCTCCATCCCACCGGCTCCGTGGAACTCCTCCATCCCTCTGGCACAGCCTCAGTCCTCTGTCGCTCCGGTTCCGCCGCGGACCTCCGGATCTCCGCCTCCGCCTTGGTCGCCAGAGCCTTGGGTTCCACCTTGGCCCTCCGGATCCTCGGTGTCGCCCGGGATCATCGGCTCTTCGTCTCCGCCTCGGGCTCTACCACCACCTGCTCCGCCTCCGTCGGTCGGCCCCCGGAAGTCGTCAGCCTACTCTCCACCATGGCTCCACCCTCCATCGGCTCCACAGTGGGGTTCCATCTTGGCTGCGGTCTGGGTCTCACCTGGCTCCTCCTGCTCCGGATCCCTCCTGTCTCCTCCTTGGCTCCTCCCTCCGTCATCACCTCCATGGATTATTCAATCACCACCTTGGACTTTTTCCCTCCTCCCGGGGGTCCGTCCTCCGCCAAAACCCCCTCCTAGAACATTGGACATTTATCTTTTTTGTTGGTCGGCGCGAGGACGCGCCTTTCCGGGAGGGGGGTGTAATGTCACACCCCTGGACTTTCAGTTGGTTTCTCCCATCCAATTCCCCCCGCTGTTTTCTGTTACTTGGTTTTTTCCATCATTGCCAACACCTGTGTTTGTGATCACCATGTCTATTTAATGTGTGTGTTTCCCATCATGTCTTGTCGATCATTATGTTACCACGCTGTGTTCCTGTGTCTGCCTGTTTCCCTTGGATTATTAAATACCTTCACTTTTACTCCATCGTTGTTTGTGTATTTACACAGTATTTTATGTAGTTGATGACACTATAAAATTGTTAATTCTAAGGAAAATTGCATTTGCATCAAAAAGCTTTTTTTTCTTACATTGTGTATGACTCAGTGATCAAACTGACATGTAACATGAAGTGAGGACTCTATCTTTTCTATTTAAATTACTCTAATATAGCAGTGTTATAATTTCTGTTGAACTTGACTTTATATAAACTAAGCAATTTTACAGTGCTTAATAAAGTAAAACTAGAATGCACATAAGTCTGTACTGATGTTAATCACTTTAAATTGTAAATTAAGTTTAAACTTAAATAGCTACAAAATAGATGATATGATAAAACATATACAGTTATATAGACTCAGCATGTATGTAGAAGGTTTCTGAGAGAGAATCGGACCGAGAAATAGAATGTTTAGCTTCATAAAGGAAGAAAAGACAAGAGAGATGCCAGAGGTTGACTTGTCAGGACTTGAGTTTCACCTATGGCTCATGTAGAAAGGAAGAAAAAAAGTCCCAAGCAAACAGCCAAAAAAAAAATAGACAAGAGCGAGAGAATCAGGGTATACTTTTTTTTATTTAATATTAAAAACAGAAAAAAAATGAGAAAGCAAGAATCATGGTTTGAATGACTGATTCAGTGACTCATTCATAAATACTTGTTTCGTTACTGGAGGAATCAGCATTTTTTGAAGGAATCTCTTGAATTAATGATTCAATGACAAATACATTTTTTAACAGTCACTTGTTGCCACCTAGTGGCGAAACAATGCAATTGACACAAACATTATTTGAAGCGCCAGCTACTTTCAAAAGATGACTTGCTCTACTTTGATTGCTACCATAGACATCAGTGTTTATATCTGAATTGTTATTTAGAAATTAGAGCGTGGGTGTTTGAATAGAGATTGCAATCTTTTAACAATTAATCATGCAGCTCTAGTAACAACTGTTTATGATCCAACTTCATATCCAGAACATTGCACTTTATATTTTGTCAGTGTTAGCATGCTGTATGGCTAATATGGCTAAAGTAGTCTTCCTAGAATCAGCCTAACATACCTGAAAAAGTAGGAGATGGAATGGCAGCAGTTGTCGAATTGTATGTTTTTATTCTTTTTTTATGAGCAGAAATTACCTAAGAATCACTCTCAGAGTTGGTGTCAGATAAACTTTCAATTGACCAAGAGACATCACTATCTGAGCCTGCTCCATCGAACTCAGCACCATCTACACTCTGGAGCCAAGGCTACAACCTCTGTGGCAATTAAGCTCTTTTATGCTGACATTTCTGAGTTCTTAGCTTACCAGTGGCATAAAACAACAAAAAAGTTGCTAGGTAACAGTAACGCACATCTTCAAGTAGCAAGCACTGTAATGTATGAATTTGACCGTTATTGCCATTTAAGGTAGAAACACTTAGATCTCCTTTGTGTTTTGCAATTTTAATAAAATAGGAATAGTATAAGGAAATATACACACATTTAAGAAAAATCAGGGTATTATAGTTGGCTTTTATTTCAACAAAGTTATTACATTACACATTTTTAAAATGGTCAAAATGACTGCCTTGGTAGTTGTAGTGTTAAGAGTGAAAGAACTTCAGATAATTTTTTATTTTTTATGGACCTGCAGCTGTGAGTCGGTGAAGGACGATGGCATCTGTTAAAGAGCTGCTTGTGGACTCACTGAAGGAGCTGGTGGAAGCTGAACTGAAGGAGTTTCATTGGCGCTTAATGAATGCAGAACATAAGCAAATATCAAAGTCTGAAATGGAAAAGGCAGATATATTCGACACAGTGGATAAGATGGTGGTGTGTTTTGGACCAGAAGAAGCCGTAAATGTCATGGTGGACATCCTAAGAAAGATGAGCAAAAATGATCTGGCTAAACAGTTGGAGAATGAAAACAAACAAGGTAACATTTAATTGTGACTGTAATGTGATTAAATATTTACCAGTGTGAAGGTTTGACATAAACCTTTTTTCTCTTTGCTCTGCTAATGTGTTCGTGTGATTTTTTTTTCTTAGTGAGTAATTCTCTCTTTCTCTTTCTCTCTCTCACAGCTCAGGCTGAGGGCAATATGAAGACATCTGTCCCTTTTGGAGGTGATTCACAATAGATCTGGAGTAAATAACAAATACTGCCTGTAAATGGAAACAAAAAAAAGTAACAGCAAGCAGCAATTACAGGGCCAATAACATCAGTATATAGAACAGAACAGTGTGTCTCCAGTGATATCCAGTTCGCAATAGTATTAAAGCCTTAATTATACGTCTCACAATGTGATACAGTTTATTAAAGTTGACCAATAGGTGGCACTGTCACCAAAGTGATTCAGTATCATCAATACATGATTACAATCACACATGCAAAGATTATTTCAAGTAGGTTGTTTGATGTGCCAGATGATGTGGAAACCATTCATCAGCTTTTAGTAACATTAGTCAGCATGGCCTAAGTTAATACAATGACTGTGAAAAAAAACATATTAAGAAATGTTTAATGAAACCAAGCTGGTAGGGATGGACAGTGCTGTTTCAAGCAGTATTAATTTAATCTGTCTGCATCAGTTATTAATAGTTATTATCATGCTGAAATTAAAATATTTGTCAAATATGTTTCATTTTTTTTCTCAGTCTTATTTTTCTATTACAGAGCTGCAAAACTTTTTGAAAACTCACAAAAACAACATGAAGAAAGCAAAATATATTTTTGAGGGCAACAACGAAAATGACACAGATCTCAAGACTATTTACACAGAACTGTTTATCACAGAGGGCGATATGAAAGATGTCAATCACGAACATGAGATTCTGAAGATTGATGATGCTTTCAAGAACAAAAAAACACAGGACAAACCTATCAAATGCAGTGATATATTTACTGAGCTTAAGAAAAACAATGAGCAGAAGATTGTGCTAACTAAGGGAGTCGCTGGCATTGGAAAAACTGTCTCTGTGCACAAGTTCATCCTGGACTGGGCAGAAGGAGAATCCAATCAGGATATAGACTGCATATTCCTGCTTTTATTCAGAGAAATCAACTTGATTAAAGACAAAGAGGTCAATCTCCATGAGTTCCTGCTGAAATTTTGTCCTGAATTGAAAGACCTGGAGAAATCAAAGTTATATAAGGAATGTAAACTAGCATTTATATTTGATGGACTTGATGAGAGTCGACTGCCATTGAACTTTAAAATGAAAACATTGAACACTGTTGAGGAAAGAGCATCTGTAGATGTGCTGTTTACAAGTCTGGTCAAAGGAAATCTGCTTCCATCAGCTCTTGTCTGGGTGACATCACGACCTGCAGCGGCCAATCAGATCCCTTCTCGGTATGTAGGTTTGTTCACAGAGGTGCGAGGATTCACTGACCAACAGAAGGAGGAGTACTTTAGAAAGAGAATCACAGATGAGGCTCAGGCCTCTAGAATCATCTCACACATTAAGACATCTCGAAGTCTCTACATCATGTGCCACATTCCCGTGTTCTGCTGGATCACAGCCACAGTACTTCAGGATCTCATTGAAAACAATGCAGAGAACATCAGCACAACACTCACTGAAATGTACATTCACTTCCTGCGGATACAGATGAACATGAAGAGTCAGAAGTACGATGAACAAAAAGAAACTGAATGTTCAACGCACTTACAATTAAACAGAGAGATGATTTTGAAGTTAGCCAAGTTAGCATTTGAACAGCTGAAGAAAGAAAACATTGTGTTCTGTGAGGAAGATCTGAAAGAATGTGGTATCGATGTGAGTAAAAACACTGAGTTCACAGGTATGATTGCTGAGATCTTTAAGAAGGAAGTTGGACTTTATAAGACAAAGGTCTTCTGCTTTGTGCATCTGAGTGTTCAAGAGTTCCTCGCTGCAGTGCATGTGTTCCTCTGCTACCTGAACAAGAACAAGCGAGAGCTTCAGTTTTTCTTTGAAGATTCACAAACTACAGCCATACAAAAGCGTAAGTTCTTCTTTACAAATGTCAAATTTCACGACTTAACAAAGAGGGCCACTGATAAAGCAATGCAGAGTAAGGGAGGACATCTGGACCTGTTCCTGCGGTTTCTCATGGGAATTTCACTGGAATCCAGTCAAAACCTGCTCAAAGGCCTGATCAGACACTCTAAAGACACCACAGAGAGCATCAGAAAAATAAGTGCACACATTAAACAATTACAAAAACAGGACATCTTAGATGAAACTTCAGTCAACCTATTTTACTGCTTACTTGAGCTCAAAGATTATTCATTATATGAGGAAATTCTGGGTTACCTCAGTTCAGATGAACATCCAGGAAGAAAACTCTCATCTTCAATGTGCACAGTGCTGACGTATGTGTTGCTGATGTCAGAGAAGGTGCTGGATGAGTTCAACCCAAAGAAGTTCACATCATCACAAGCAGACAACAGGAGACTTATCCCAGCTGTTAGGTGCTGCAAAAAAGCGCTGTGAGTAATTTCAGTGACTGCTGTTCAATCAAACATTTTTTGTTTTTTAAATCTCAAAATACTGTGAAAGATTTTCCTGATTATGTCTATAAGTACAAGTTACTACCAAAAAAATTGAACATTAGAAAATATTATGGCTAAACATTCTGTTCTGGCAGATTTGACAGCTGTGGTTTTGATGAAACATGCTGTGAAACTGTGTCTTCTGCTCTACAATCATCAAACTCCCATCTGATAGAGCTGGACCTGAGTAGCAATCACTTGCAGGATTCAGGAGTGAAGCTGATTTATGATGGACTAAGGAGTCCACACTGTCAACTGAACATACTGAGGTTTGACATTCACTGAATCACTATGTTCAAATATGTGGATGAATATGTGTCTCATAACTATAGTAAGCAGATATTTCCCCTATCTATATTGTAGTATGGTTGTATCAGTGGCATTTTCTCCAAGAACACCAGGCAGGCAATTCCTACTCAAAAAACGGATGGGTTCCACTTCTGTCGTCATTATGGATTTGATTATTACAATACCTTTATTTATCACTTTATCAGTAAAATCCTCAACTCAAAGGATCATAATATTATGTTGTGACATTTGTATTTACTTAAGTTTCGGCATATTAATGGATAAAATTGTAACACTTTATAATAAATATAGAGTAATAAAGTATTTATACATTTTTTGCAAACTGTAGTTAATCAGTTTATAAACTGTTGTTAATACATTAACAGACTATATACAAGCAGTGAGTTCTTCATTCATTGTCTCTGTAATTCACACATTTTTATTTTTAATTGTATATTTTAACTCCAATATAAAGAGTTAGATCATGCTTTGTAAACAACTTGACCGTATAACGTAATAGTTCTCACTATAGATTGGGTCATGATATATCAAAAAATGCCATTAATCAAGTTGCTCAAAACCAAACTTTATTGGTTATTAATTGCATTAGTATTCAGAGTTTTTTCAAATGTAGAAATACATGAAGCCTATGCATAAAGTTAAACATAATCACTTAAAAACATAAATAGCATAATGCTGTCAATATAAAATGCATATTTAGTAGATCACATTGTTAAAATAAATCAGTTAGGATTAGTGGTAGACTTAGAACTTGCTACAGATCAGCCAGGCTCCACCACTCAATCACAATGATCACAGTCAGCAGAGTTCTAAAACCTCACACCAATAAAGCACATCATTGTAATGATTCAGACAAAAACAAACGAACAACGACGTAGTAAAACGAAAAGTGTTTAATAATCCAATGGGAACAGGAGGTGAATAGAGCAGAACAGAAAACACAGGGTAGCAATATTATTGCCGACAAACCAAGAGGGAAAACGCACGCTTTAAATATACAGACTGATTAACAAACCCAGGTGCAGACAATGAGGGAGAAACCAAAACACACAGAACTGCGGGGGAAATCATGGGAGAAACCAACTAGAAAGTCCAGGGGTGTGACAGTCATCACCACAGTATATAAGCACACCTCACACACACTCACCGTCTGATCTCATTCATTGTGAAGAGGACTCTCCGGAAACTATACCTACCTGGATTACTTACTACCTGACGTACTTACCTCCTTTGTATTCTCCTATTCTCCTCGATCTTCATGGTTCCTAAGGTTGAGGTGTGTGCATCCATCTGTGAAGACTTTTGTTCCTGCAAGACAACAAAGGATAAGGATTACATTCATATCTCTCTCACGAACATTCCTTACTCATTTATCACTCACCTGTTAATTCCGGAAATCACCATTGAACTTGATGTGTTTAAAAATAGACGTCTTTATTTTTACTTACCCATTGTGTCAGTCCTCTTTTATAACAGAATTAGGCATAGTGGGGACAGGATATTTAGTTTATACAGTATAATTTATACAGTATTCTAGGAAAGGTCCTTATAAAACAAAAACCCAATGTGTGTCTGTTTGCTTACTGTAATTGTAAACATTTTAAGGAACACTGAATATTATTGCAAATAGTGTCCAGTAAAGGCTGGTTTAAAGCACTTCATTTATGATATTTTCAGATTTCCTGTGGCCTAATCTAAAGTGAGAACAATCTGTGGTTGATAAATTGTCATCAAAGCATTATCTAACATTATTAATAAACATGTTAATTACAGTGACAATAAATTATAGACTCACTATTTGTATATAGTCTATTAATGTATTTACTGCAGTTTAAAAACTACACTAATTAACTATAATAGTTTTGAAATAATTTAAGTACATTGGTAATGTATTGTTATTATAAAGTGTTATTCTGTACAAACATGCGCTGTGTTTTGTTCCCTTCACAGGCTGTGTGGGTGTGATCTCACTGCTCAGTCCTGTGAAAGTTTATCTTTAGCTCTACAGTCCTCAAACTCTGTCCTGAGAGAACTAGACCTGAGTAACAATGACCTGCAGGATTCTGGAGTGATGCTTCTTTCTGAAGGACTAAAGAGTCCCAACTGTCTGATGGAAATACTCAGGTAACAGGTTTTCCATAAAATAATTAACAAAATGATACTCATACGGCAATCAGGGTGTAAACCAAATGTGCAAAGTTATTCTAAAATGTATTTAGGCCAGTTTTGGCAAAGATACAGCACAGTAAGCACTGCCTAATGTGGACATGAGCCTGAAGTGGCCCACATTTAAAAATAAAAATAAAAACACATATTGCCCAAATAATTAATTACAATTTGGGCCACTTTGACAAATATACGGCCCAGTCAGTATTAGAGCATACAGAGTCGGACTTGTAACCCCAAGTGTTGCGGGTTCGAATCACAAGTCCAGCAGGGATTGTCGGTGGGGAATTGAATAACCAGCAATCTCTCCACCCTCAATACCACAACTGAGGTGAGACCCTTGAGCAAGGCACTGAACTGCTCCCCGGGCGCCGCAGCATTGTCTGCCCACCGCTCCAGGTGTGTGTTCACTACTTTATAGGTGTGTGTGTGTGTGTTCACTACTGTGTGTGTGCACTTGGATGGGTTAAATGCAGAGCACAAATGGTCTACATAACCAGCAATAAATTTTTTGAAAACATGTTTTTAATGGTAGTTTTTTGTATGCTGTACAGCATACAAATAGAAGTGCACTTTAATGATAGCTCTAACAGACCTACTGTGTAGGTAGAGTCTGAGTGAGAAGCATTTAGGTTTGAGCTTGTGAAGAACTGTTTTAATGTTTTAAGAACTGTGATAAACGTTTGTCTTTTAAACTCCCTCTCCACGCAATAGGATAGCGCTACAACCAATCAGAGCAACGAAGAAGGTGACGTAGTCAACTCCAAATATACATCCTTCTTTTGTAAGAACGACCTCAGTGCAATTTCTTGTTCTTTTCTCAGAGAAGTGGCGGCCAAAGCCGATTCGAAACAAAGTTGTTCGCTAACAGCAGCCATCGCTCTCTCTCTCACGCGTAATTCACGGAACCAGAGAACGTCTGACGGAACTTATGGTCGCAGGTCAGTCGTCATCATGTTAAACCCGCCCACCGACTCGTGATTGGCCCGGTCGATTTAGGATTTTTGGAAATCTCAAGTGAACGGAGAGTTACTAGACTGCCCTTGGAGGCAAATGTAATTTGCTGCCTGGGGGTACGTCTAGATTCTAGGCTAGCATAACACTTAAGGTTTAGGGTGTGCTCACACTAGGCACGGTTGCCATGAACCGGGCCCGAATACGATTGTCCCCACTTCCCCACTCCCCCTCTGGCCTGCACTCGCATAGGGTTTCAGCATTCGTGCCGGAGCACGCTTACGTCATTATGTGATGTTTTTGAACAAATTTCGGGAGGAGCTCGCACAGATAATTAACACGGCTGATTCACCCTTAGCAATTACTCTCCATATCCAATCAACCCAGGAAATCCCTATAAATATCACAACATTCCTACCTTCACTATCTCTTGTCTTGTCAACACTTTGGCACATCCAACCACCGAGAACATGTCCGAGATCACCTTTTATCCAGAGAATAACGCTTTTGAAACGGCACGAGATCCCGTAGCATCCCTAGCCGCAACTCAAGCCACCACCGCCCCGCAGGATCCTATAACCGAGCCCGCGGCTGCACCACGGGGCCGCAGGCCTTCTCGCCACGCCATCACCTGTAGTTTGGATTCAAGTTATTAAAGAACTTTGTTTTGATTTATCTTCGACTCCTTCATCCTTCAGCACAAACCGTGACAGAAGAAGACACCAATTAAAGATGACTGAGGCTGAGGACAGGCCATGGGGGCTACGGCAGAGGGGGCGGACATTGGAGAGGTATGTGGAGGAGTTCCTTGAGCTCTCCCATCGGGTGAGCTGGCCCGACGTCTCTCTTGCTGTTGTGTTTCGGTTGGGACTGGATGAGGAGACAATCCGCTGTGACTTTCCCACATGTGATTTCTCCTTGATTGAATTAATCAACCTTATTCTTTATTTAAATGGCTCTAGTATCGAGGTTAAAGAAATAAAGAGTGGTTGTAAGTTTCCACATCCAGCCCCCTCCGAAACCCAGCATGTCTCACCAGCTCATCCCTCGCCTGGACCCCCCACATACCTCACCAATGGTTCCGGCCACCTGCCAACCCAGAGACACCCCAAGGCCCGTCGGTCTAACCGGGCAGACCCCAAGATGGCCGTTGTTCCTGAGTTCCTGGCCAAGATGGCCGCCAAGCCTGAATCCCTGACCAAGATGGCCGTTGTTCCTGAATCCCTGGCCAAGATGGCCGCCAAGCCTGAATTCCTGGCCAAGATGGCTTCTGTTCCTGATTTCCTGGCCGAGATGGCCGCGTTTCCTGATTTCCCGGCCGAGTTGGCCGAAGTTCCTGATTTCCCGGTTAAGATAGCCGATGTTCCTGATTTCCCAGCCCAACTGGCCTTTGTTTCTGAATCCCCTGCCGAGATGGCCGATGCCCCTGAATTCCCGGCCAGGGAGGACGCTATAGACATTATGGATATGGCTCTCCCTATGGAGTTTACGGCCCCAATCCTCTCTCCTGAACCCCCGCTGATCCCGTCCAGCCTTCCTGAACCTCCGCTGGTTCCGCCCAGCCTTCCTGAGCCTCCGCTGGTTCCGCCCAGCCTTCCTGAGCCTCCGCTGGTTCCGCCCAGCCTTCCTGAACCCCCGCTGGTCCCGTCCAGCCTTCCTGAACCCCCGCTGGTCCCGTCCAGCCTTCCTGAACCCCCGCTGGTCCCGTCCAGTCTTCCTGAAACCCCGCTGGTTCCACCCAGCCTTTCAGAATCTTTGCTGGTTCCGCCCAGTCCTCCAGTGACTGCGCCGCCAGAGCGCCCTCCAGTGACTGCGCCGCCAGAGCGCCCTCCAGTGACCGCGCCGCCAGAGCGCCCTCCAGTGACCGCGCCGCCAGAGCGCCCTCCAGTGACCGCTCGCCCAGAGCTAGCTCCTTCAGTGTCTCCACTGGAGACGTCCAGCCCTCCTGAATCTCCGCTGGGGTCGTCCAGCCGTCCAGAGCCCGCTCCTCAAGAGCGCCGTCCAGAGCCCGCTCCTCAAGAGCGCCGTCCAGAGCCTGCTCCTCCAGAGCGCCGTCCAGAGCCCGCTCCTCCAGAGCGCCGTCCAGAGCCCGCTCCTCCAGAGCGCCCTCCAGTGTCCGCTCCTCCAGAGCGCCCTCCAGTGTCTGCTCCTCCAGAGCGCCGTCCAGAGCCCGCTCCTCCAGAGCGCCCTCCAGTGTCCGCTCCTCCAGAGCGCCCTCCAGTGTCCAAGCTCTCTTCTGCGCGCCCTCCAGTGTCCAAGCTCTCTCCTGCGCGCCCTCCAGAGCAGGTGATGGCTCCAGCGCGCCCTCCAGAGCAGGTGTCGGCTCCAGCGCGCCCTCCAGAGCCGGCGTCACCTCCAGCATGCTTTCCCATGATCCCCTGGGCAGGCTACGCCCTGGATTTCCCCAAGAAAATTTTGGGGGGGGGGGGGGGGCTACCCCTCTGATCCGCCATGGCCGCCTGGACTGTTTGCTCGGCCATGGCCGCCTGAACTCCCTGACCCGCCATGGCCTCCAGAACTATCTCCCCAGCCATGGCTTCCCGAACTCCCTGACCCGCCATGGCCTCCAGAACTATCTCTCCAGCCATGGCTTCCTGAACTCCCTGACCCGCCATGGCCTCCAGAACTGTCTCCCCAGCCATGGCTTCCTGAACTCCCTGACCCACCATGGTCTCATGAACTGTCTGCCTGGCCATGGCCGCCTGAACTCCCCGATCCGCCATGGCTCTCTGATCCACCCTGGAGGCTTTCCCAGATCACCACGTCCCTGTCCCGTATTAGCCTCCAGGGCGCCCACCCTCCCTCCCTGGTAGTATTGTCAGGGCGCGAGACGCACCTACCGGGAGGGGGGTGTAATGTCACATGTCTCCTTGTGTTTCTGTTTATTGAACTGTTCTGCTTTGGTTTCTCCCATTGTCTCCCCCTGCTGTTCCGTTGACTTTGGTTTCTCCCTAATTATTGTCTCCACCTGTCAGTCATTAGTATCACTCTTTATAAGTCGTTTGTCCCTTAGTCTCTTTGTGTCTTCTTAATGTTATCATCATTTTGGATTGTGTGCTCCCCTGTAGTTTGGATTCAAGTTATTAAAGAACTTTGTTTTGATTTATCTTCGACTCCTTCATCCTTCAGCACAAACCGTGACACCTTCCCACGGCCGGCAGCGCCGCCATCCAAAACCAACGCGAACATCCCTCCACTAATTGCGCAAGCCCCAGCGCCCGCCATTCCTCCCCTCCCCCCTCTTTCGTCCATTACAGGGATTACGTCTAGCGTGAGTTCGAATCATTTCTACCGACTCGGATCTTTGTGGCTCGTTCAGCAAATGAACGAATCCTTTTTCGAGTCATTTCATTTCGTTGATTTTACAAAAAAGCTACGTGTTATTTCCAAAACACATGTTCTAATTATACAATCTGATTCCTTTTGAAGCCTTATCTGCCCCAATCTCCAGTCTGCCTTTGCCTAACCTGAATCAGTGAATTTCCTAATATCCTAATATAATATAATTTCCTAATAATAATAAAAAATAAATAAAAAAAAGTCACTGTGCTTGGCTGGCCAAAGTCGACATCGCCGCTACCCCAAAGTCATGCCCATCCACCCAGATTTTTGGCACCTATTCAGCGTCTGCTGGCAGAATAAATATTACTTCACTACCTCACTTCGGCTGCAGAAGCAGCCCTTAATTTTTCAACATGTTGTCAGAGGCAATTTGCTGGATCCTCTCCAACAATTATGACATACAGTTTCTGGTTCATATCCTAAACGACTTTCTGATCATCTTGCCCCCCGACTCCTCCCCAGCTGCACATCTTTGACTACCCAAAAGCCTTTCGCAGAGCTCCGGATTCCCCTCGCCCAAGACAAACCCTAGGCCCCAGCACTTCTATTAAATTTTTGGCATCAACTTGGATTCCCAAAAAAATTCCAGGCCTCTCTACCCAAAGAGAAAATCGATAGAATTATTCTGGGGACTTCCTCACTCTTAACTAGTGTTGGGGTTAGTTACTCAAAAAAGTAATATATTACATATTACTCTCAAAAATAGTAATGCCTTACTTTACTTTATTACTCCCTGGAGAAAGTAACTAGTTATATTACTAGTTATATTACTAGTTACATTTTTTTTTCTTACACAAAAAACTGTTATTCTAAACAAAAAAGCATGACCTACTGCGTGCATCCAGTGCATACGCGATCTCATAAAGCTCTTATAACACAATGGATATTATGCACAATTAATCTTTCATAAAGGTCTACGTGTGTTGTGATTCGTAAGCACGCAATATTCAGCACTGTTCAAAACTTTTGAGCAGTGAGTGAATTCTATCTTAAACACCATTGATTGGCGATGCGTTCCAAAAAATCAGCAGATGGCTACATTTACAAGTTTTAAATCGAAACTGCCTATTCTTGCTCTTACTAATCATATATGTTGTTCTTGCTGCTTTTGTGCAATAGATGAATAACATTTTTTTTAATTTTTTTTAGATATTTTATGTTTAGATATTTCTATATTGCGGGAGTCCCGCGAATCATTTCATTTTCCCGCATCCCGCACACACACACACAAGTCTCTACCCGCCTGCACCAGCACACGCACTTGTCCATCAAGTTTTGTCCCGCGCCGCACTCTGTTGCGTTGGGTCCCGCGGGTTTGCAGGTCTCTATTTGCAAGTGCCGCTCTGCTGCTGGCTGCTGGGTGTCGACCAATCGGTGATGGTAATTTAATGATACCTCGTGCCAAACCCAGCCCAATCACTGTTCCATTCACGCCCCCCTTCCCTTCTGTTCTCTGTGTTGTCGTGTGCCTTGTGTGTGATGGTGCTACTGGCAAATGTAACGCAAGTAACTAGCTCGGGAAAACTGTAATAATATTACAATTTTCAGACGAGTAATGCCTTACACTACTAGTTACTGAAAAAAGTAATATTACAGTAACGCGTTACTTTGTAACGCGTTACACCCAACACTGCTCTTAACTAATCCTAATCGTTCCAAGCGCAAGCTTTTATCCGTTTTAGGCCATTTAAATTTCGCAACGCGCATCATCCCGCAAGGCCGCCCCCTCATCTTCCATCTACTCTTTCTCACATCCTCCGCCCACGCCCTAGAGAACCAAATATCCCTAACTGACCCATGCCGCAACTAACTCAGTCTACGGATATCCTTCCTTAAACAATGGAACGGATTATCCTTATATAAAAACCTGATTTCTTCCCCAACTGATATCCAACTGTTTACAGATGTCACCCCCTCCATCGGTTTCGGAGGTGTTTTCCAAGGCCGCTGGTTTGCATCCACATAAGCCCCACCCCCCCCCCCCCCCGGCAGATTTTCCGCATCAGCTATCATCCTCAGCGCTATTTTGAGCTATATCCTTTAGTCATTGTAGCTTTTCTATAGGGTAAAGATGGTCTGCCACTAGCATCCTTGTCTATTGCGACAACGAAGCTACCGTGCACCGCATCAACAAAGGCTGCTCCCATTCCCCCACTCTAATACCTTTTGTTAAGACGCCCGATTTGGATTTCGGCTTGCGACCAATTCATTATCACCGCAAAACACATTCCTGGGTCTAGAAATCAATAGTTAACTCTCTTCTCCTTTTTTCCTTCCAGAAATTGAGATCCTTGGTGCCAGAGGCGGACCCGCTCCCGACCCCAGTACCTCCCTATTCAGAGCTAATATTCCCAAAAAACCACCCCCTGAGACCCCTCCTCGAAGCTTCCCTCAATTCCATCCTCTAAGCCGTTTCCCCCAGAACCCTCCAGTCCTACTTAACAGCACGGAAATGTTTCAAAGCATTTCACGCAGCTTACAAGTTCTTTTCCCGACTTCTCCCTGCTAGCTATTAACTCCTTCATCTCCTACCTCAACGCCATCAAAAACCTCCAAGTCAGCTCCATTAAAGGATACCCCCCCCCCCCCTTTTCCTCACACTGCCGCAGCAGTGTTCACTCACGCTGGAGCACATATTTATAACCCTTCTCTGCCGCAGCAGAGCCCGCTTCCGCAGAAGCATCTTCCCTGCACCGCAGTGCCAGCTCCTGCAGGAGCCCCCCCCCCAATCCCCCCCCCCCTTTTCCCCACACTGCCGCAGCAGTGTTCACTCCCGGTGGGGCGCATATTTACAACCCTTCTCTGCCGCAGCAGAGCCCGCTCCCGCAGAAGCCTCTAGCCTTCTTCCCCACATTTCAGCAGCAGTTTTAACTCCGGCAGGAGCCGCATCCTCCTTTTATAGTATCCCACTGCTGCAGCAGTCCCCTCCTCCATAGGAGTTTTTTCCTATTCTTCCCCAACAGCGCTCGCAGGAGCTCCTCCCCTACCTCCATTTATGCATCAACACCCACTACGAGCGTCCAGCATCCCTTAAATCCAAGCTTTTTGGGGGGCTATTCGGCTGCTGTCCTGCGATTAATTACTTGCCCTTTGGGGAGCGCTTATAGGGTTCGGGCCAGTGCTGAGCTCGGACCCCTCCCCCCGGGCGGTGGAGAACCCCGGGCTCAGGGATGGCTACCGAGCTCGAGGCCCTCTCCCGGACAGCACGCCAAATACGCTCAACCTTTCACTCAGTTTATTATCCGTAAGAGAGAACTCGTGAAGTGATGTTTTTGAACAAATTTCGGGAGGAGCTCGCACAGATAATTAACACGGCTGATTCACCCTTAGCAATTACTCTCCATATCCAATCAACCCAGGAAATCCCTATAAATATCACAACATTCCTACCTTCACTATCTCTTGTCTTGTTAACGCCCCTCCTCCACCCCGTCTCCTCACCTTCTGCCCTTAAGGGGGGAGCGCTTATAGGGTTCGGGCCAGTGCTGAGCTCGGACCCCTCCCCCCGGGCGGGGGAGAGCCCCGGGCTCGGGGATGGCTACCGAGCTCGAGGCCCTCTCCCGGACAGCACGCCAAATACGCTCAACCTTTCACTCAGTTTATTATCCGTAAGAGAGAACTCGTGAAGGTGTGACGGTTTAAGGATCAACAGGAAGAGCTGCGCTCTCGCTGAACACAATTTAGTCCATCGCTCTTTTTACTTTTTGGATAGTTATTTTCAGACGTTTGTTCCGCGGTGGTCCACAGCCTATTGTTAAACAGGTCTATCGCCTTTGTGGTACAACATTTTCACGTAATCGGGCTGCTCTGTGAGGAGGTTTGCAAGGTACCAGCTGAAGTGCAGCAAGGACTTTGCAGCTTTGATTACGGACTATAAAAACGTTCATTAGCCCTCACACTGCATGCGAATCGCGCCCAAGTCCTACTGAACCGTGCTTTGGCCCACCTCTTCCAAGCGGGCAAGGGAGGGCTAAACGAGCCACGCACGGGCACGGTTTGGAGCACTCACACTAGTTAAACAAACCGCGCTTTCGTGGTCAAACGCACTCGGGCACGGTTCAAACTGCCTAGTGTGAGTACACCCTTAGAGAGCCCAGATAATGAATGTTTGTTTTATTTGGTTCAGTATCAACTAAAATGTGGCTGGGCAGTGGCCTACTTGTGGACCACTGTCAAAATGCCACCATTCTATGCATCATGTGGACCACATGATAAATGTGGGGAACACCAGCATTATATAAAAAAGCAGACTCCTGAGATGATAGTATGCTGATTTAGTTACTGTTTTGACATGACTACTGAAACGAAGGTCTGATTCAAGAATCACACCAAGATTCTTACCTTGATTTTTAGTTATTTGACCCCTAGAGCCAAGGTACGCATTCAACGTAAGAAATTCATCCTTCTTTTCAAATGCAATGACTTCAGGCTTATCCTTGTTTTTTTTTTGGCACATCCAACTGTTAATATCATTAGTGCATTGGCAGAGAAAGTCAATGGGCTGTAGCAGAGGTGGACAGGCTATAGGTAGCACCGGGAGAATTCTCAGTGGCCTGGCAGCCAATTTGGCCTGCTGCCCTCCAATTTATTTATATGTATATTGTTGTTGTTGTTTTTGTTGCTTGACGAATGTACTTAAGTGATTATTTCAGACTTGGCCATTCAATAATAAAACTCTTAGTCTTCACTGGAAGTGCCCAGGTGGAGCAGAGAGACAAAACTGTCCTGTTCAAGACTTCAAGTAGAGGCCAGTAACATCTGTAAATGGACTATTGTAGTTTTGTCTTTGTTTACTTAGTTAAGCATTAAACTGCTAGCAACTGTTAGAAAAAATAATAACAAAATTACATAATTACAATTGGAAAGAGTAGTATTATTTACAAAGTTTCAACAGGTTTAGAGGGAGCTAAGGCAGACAACAACACAACTCTTTAAAATTAACAGGTTTTTTTTTTCATTCATTCATTTATTTATGTCCTTTATTTAACCAGGTAAAAAACTTTCTGAGATTAAAAATCTGTTTTACAGAAGTCACCTGGTCAAGATGCAGCACAACATTATCAAGGGAAACAATGCAGAATACTGCTACAAAATAATTTTAAAACATATACAATTTAATTCTTCCTCTACCAGCTTATTGATCAAAAATCTAAAAGTATTCATAGACACTAAGGTCTGCAGCTGCAAGTTATGTAGTAAAAAGTTCCAAAATATTTGATGATTCACTATCTTTTAAATCTCATATAAAGTTAAAACAAAAACATGGGTTTTATTATAGACGCAAGCCTTGTTTTTCATTTGGCAAGAAGGAGATTAGTTACTGCTACATTTATGCCAGTTCTTAATTATGGAGACATAAAACCAAGATTTTTATATTCAGTCACTGCATCGATTGTGAGACCTTGTAGGGTTTTAAGTGATAGATGATTTGCCACTTGCTTCTTTGATCTCGAAAATAACAGAACTTTAATTTTTTAATGTTGGACAACATCAAAAGCACTCTGAAGAAAAACAATGCTTGGCACAATTTAGGTGCACTACAATAAAGCACAGTGTCATCAGCATAGAAATGAAAATTAACATTACTAATATTAAAATCAACATTATTAATATAAATGATCAAAAGCAGGGGGCCCAAAACCGACCCCCGAGGAACACTTGTTGATCTGCAACGGTACAGATGAATGGCCTTCCATTACCACACATTGTGTTCTGCCCACTAAATAACTTTCAAACCAAGAGATTGTGTCATGTGACAATTCATTTAGTTTTAGTCTAATTTTTTAAATATTAAAATCAACAGTATCAAAACCCTTGGATAGGTGAATAAAAAGTGATACACAATGATGACCTTTATCAAGCACCTCAGTGATATAATTTATAACGTTAGCCGCAGCTGTCGTTGTGCTATACGGTTTGCTAAAACCAGAATGATCTGCCTGTCTTCAGTGTATTTAAGTCTGTGTCTGCTCACTCACCATTGTCCGTCGATAACGTTTTTTGTCAGCTCCAAACTTCATATTTGTTTTGTTTTCTTTCAATAAATATCAGTGTTTACTTTACTCCGGTTCTGGACTTATCATCTCCACTCTAAACTGTGACAAATGTGTGTACAAGTGCTTCTTATTTCATTTTAGAAAATTATGTTTTGTTATATTTATATTCTCTCTTTCACTTTAACATAAGATTTCATGAGCAGTATTGTGCCACTATTGTTTGTGTGAGAGATCTAACACTTTTTATTTTTGCATTTTAAATGTAAGATATCCAATGATTTAAGGGAATATTTGTTTCTTCCTGACAATGCTAAATGAGCACAAAATTATCTTTTTTATGACCAGTTGTTACTGTATAATCAGTTTTACAATCAATATTAAAAAGAAAAACACAAACACACAAGTGATATGGACTGTTGTATGTTTTTGTAGGTTGATTGGCTGTATGGTGACAGAGAAAGGCTGTTATTATGTGTCTTCAGCACTGAGTTCAAACCCGTCACACCTGAGAGAGCTGGATCTGAGCTACAATCACCCAGGAGATTCAGGAGTCAAGCTGCTTTCTGAAAAATTAAAGGATCCAAACTGCTCACTGGACAAACTCAAGTATGTCAAGCAGGGGGAGTTTTTGGGTTTACTGTTTAAACTTTTCAGTGTCTCTCTATATCTATATGAGTATAAGAGTTTCTAGAGGATACAACAATATAAAGAATTTAAAGAGCACTAGTCTGAAGGGTGAAATCCTAACTAAATTGCTCAGTCAAAACAAATTAACTACAAAACATTACTTTAACTCCTGGACTGGCAACAAAACAAGAGCAGTGAAAATACAACAAAAATAGCAGCCACATTCCTACAGCTTTTATAAAAGGTAGAAACAAACATATTCATAATTATAATTTATGTTGCAAACATTACATGAAGTAAATTAAACTTGTAAATGAAGAAACAAAAAAGCCATAACCTTGAATATTACAAGTTACACATTAGAGTCACTATTACAGTAAATTAGTTGACATTACCTCAGATTAAAGAGCACTTAAAAAAAATAATAAAAAAATCACACTCAACCATAAGAATACACAACAGTTTTACAACAACACAGAGACATCACTCTGGAAAATGTTTCTTAGCTTATGTGATCAGGAAACAGAGGCAACACAAATGACAGTCCACCACAAAATAAGACAAGTCAAGTCATATTCATTTCTATAATCCTTCATTGAATTCAGTTCCCTTCCAGGAACTCGAGCTGCGTTGAAACGCTATGGGAATGCCTTCAGTGTGTGCGCGCTCTGAATACATGTGTAATACATCAAATGGGAGAGAGAGAGACCGTCACGGGTGGGTGACGTCATCGACCAGGAACTATAGAAGCACGTGCAAACCAAACAGCATCAGCTTTCTGTCTTCAGCAAAGCGCTTTTTGTGTGTGTTGTCACTCTGTTTTTTTCGTGCCAGTTTGCACAGCTTTATTTTGAGAGTGATGTCTGTTAGAAAGAGTGGGGATAGCAGATCACACTACAAACTGTGTGATCCTCCCTGCCAGCTCTCAGTGGTGGAAAGTAACGAAGTCTCTACAGAAGAAGATAGTGCAGCTTAAATCAGTTTAAGCTTTGTTCTCATATGTTTTTTTCTGAATAAAAAAAAATTGGAAATTGATCTCTATCCATAATCGGCTTATTATTTTGCATGTTCATTGCATGCTCATTTGGACAACAAAGTACCAGTGCATGTCAATAAATTAGAATGGTGAGTTTGCTGGCCAGTCAAGCAAACCAACACCATGGTCATTTAACCAACTTGGTGCTTTTGGCAGTGTGAGCAGGTGCCAAATCCTGCTGAAATCAGCATCTTTAAAAAGTGCTCTAAAATTTCTTGGTAAACTGGCGCAGTGACATTGGTTTTCAAAAAACCCAACACCAGCAGATGACATTGCACCCCAAATCATCACAGACTGTGGAAACTTAACTCTGGACTTCAAACTACTTGGGCTATGAGCTTCTCCATCTTTCTTCCAGACTCTATGACTTTGGTTTCCAAATAAAAAACAAAACTTGCTCTTATCTAATAAGAGCACTTTGGACCACTGGGCAACAGTCCAGTTCTTCTTCTCCTCAGCCCAGGTAAATGCCTCTGACATTGTCTGTGGTTCAGGAGTGGCTTAACAAGAGGAATACGACAACTGTAGCCAAATTTATTGACACGTCTGTGTGTGATGGCTCTTAATGCCTTGACCTCAGCCTCAGTCCATTCCTTGTGAAGTTCACACAAATTTTTGAATCTCGAGTCCATAATGGAGGGGGCTTCAGCGGAGGACGCAACCCCAGGAGGGGGACCAAAACAAAAGTCTAGGAGGCTGGAGGCAGAGCAGAGGGATCCTCCAGCCGAGACGCCGTTGGAAGCTGAAAAACATGGATGTGGATGACAGACAGGAAGATCAGGACACAAGGATATTTCCGTGAATAGGTAAATAAGATCCTCTGAATGTTGTTCAGGCTCACCCTCAGTGGTGGTGGGCTGAGGGTGAGCTGAGGGATTGTCAGGAGACAGCGGCGACCAGGCAGACAGGGACGGGAATTCAAGGCATACAGGAAGATCAGGACAGAAGGATATTTCCGTAAATAAGTCAATAAGATCCCCAGAATCTTGTACAAGCTCACCCTCAGTGGTGGTGCAGTGAGCTGGGCTCTCTATCGCCCTCTCTTGCTCCACGTCATACTCCACAGTCGCGGATGTTGTAGTCGGCTCTCGCACCTGGTCAGATGGGTCAGGCTCTGGCTCTGTCGCTCTCGGCTCTGGCTCCCCATCTGCGGTGGGCTCGGGCTGCAACTCCGCTTGTCTGGGTTCTGGGTCTGGAGTGGGGCTGACGTCCTCTTTGACGAAGTCGATGGTCCATGATGATTGACAGGACGCCAGCACCCACTCGATGTAATCCAGCAGGCTCTCTTGAGGACCCTCCCCGGATAGCAGCGCTTTGATGGTGGTATTCAGTCCGATGAAGTAATAGTTACATAGGCTGCTATCCGGGAAGTGGGACTGGTTTGCCAGGAAGAGAAACTCACGTGTGTGGTCCTCAAGAGAGTGTTCCCCCAGCCTCAGGAGGATAAGGAGAACAGTAGGGTCCATGATGACTAACGAAATGAAAAAACAAAACACTGGGAAAAAACTGGAAAACAAACGCAGGGGAAAATGCCGGGTAAACTGTTTCGGTCGGTCTTTCTGTTAGAAGTGTGACGTGCTGGTCGGACGAGACGAGAGACGAGGAATACAATAAACACTATTTTAATATAATCTTCTGATAAACAGGCAGGAACACCGATCACTTCCACACACGTAGGACATTTAACGATCAAAGACCGACAAGGGATTGAAAACTGAGACTTATAAAGGTAAACTAATCATGAGACACAGGTGATGGGGATAACGACATAACAAGGACTAAACCAAATGATCACAAACTGACGGGATAAGACAATGGGAGAAACCAATGACATGAACAGACATAACTGTGACACATTGTGAAATATTTTTTTTTTCTAATACACAATGGCCACAATTACCCTTAAATTAAATTCTTATGAGTAAAATATCTCTAAAATAAAATATCTCTGTTCTTGCAGCTTGCTGTTCTAAATTAAAACATTTGGATGATGATGGCTATCTTTTATATCTTTTTATATGTTAATGACATTATTTAGGAGTTGCTGAAACCATACAGTTGCACGCAAGTTTAAGATAATATGCGATTCATAGATTTCACATCTGAAAGAGATGCGTACATGCATTTTCTGTACGTATGTTCATTCTATGATTTACACATACGCATATTTGATAGATGATCGTCAGATCAAATATAGGATGTCAAATATGGTGTCTGCGCAACATTTTAAATGAGGCCCCTGCTGTGCACCAAAAGTTTGTTAAGCCTTACAAATTAGAAAGTGGCTACAAGAAAAGAGCTAAAGCACTGAAAATCCCCAATGATTAAGTTCCAATCAACTGAAGATGTTACAAATCTGCCTGGAAGAAGACATGTTTATATTGTCCTAATGCAAGATGGCCAAAGACTGATCAAAGACCACAGCTGGAGAAGTGCAGAGATTACTTGAGTCTTGGGGTCAGAAAGTAAAAAAATAAAAAAATAAAAATCAAACAGCAACTACATCATCACAAATTGTTTGGGAGGGTTTCAAGAAAAAAAAAAAAAAAAAAAGAAAATGCTATAAACCAAAAACAAACTCCAACATATTAATTTGCCAGACATGACTGGACTTTAAACAGGACTGGATTTAATGGTCAGATAAAAATAAAACCTGTTATTTTGGTTTAGTGCGCACAGGAATAAAAAAGTACCCCATGTGTACAATAAAATAAACTGCTGTATATTGTGGTAATGTCTTGTGGTGTAATGTTGTGGGCCTATATTTCTTCC
The DNA here is from genome assembly GCF_049309525.1 of Garra rufa. Classification (NCBI taxonomy): domain Eukaryota; kingdom Metazoa; phylum Chordata; class Actinopteri; order Cypriniformes; family Cyprinidae; genus Garra; species Garra rufa. The sequence goes on along the minus strand of NC_133364.1, from coordinate 43,919,756 downwards.
AGAGGTTCTGGACATCTTGTTCAGATACATGGCATAATGAAAAAAAAAAAAAAAAAAAAAAAAAAAAAAAAAAATGTCTGTCCGCTAGAAATCTTATAATGGGCCAAGGTAGGATCCTCCATCAGGACAATAATCAAAAAACAAACATTGAAATCAACACAAAAATGGGTCACTGAGCAAAAATAAATAAATGAATAAAATCTGCTATTGCTGTCCCAGTCCCATATAGAAAACCTTATAGAAAAAGAGTGGCATGAACTGAAGAGAAGAAGCGCCAACATGGAACTGTGAATCTGAAAGATCTGGATACATTCTGGATGAAGGAATGGTCTCTCAGAGCTGTTAACTTGGCAAAAGGAAGATGCAAAAAGTATTGAATAAAAGGGTACCGTTAATTGTGGATTTGTATTAGAGTAAATTTATTTCCCACATTTTAAACATTTTTCCAATGAAAGGATAGATTTTTGTACATTCTTGAAATAAAAGATCAAATGGATAAACAATGCAAATTTATTTTCACAGCCTGGTTGATCATATTAATCAAGGGTACTTACAATTATGACCATGACTGTATATATTTTTCATATTGGAATTGAGACAGCGGAAGATTCAGGATTCTTTGATATTGTCTGCAAAAAATCCTGCAACGTTATCATGTTCCACAAACAGTAGCCTATTACTTTGTTTTATCCTGCAAAGTTGGTGTGTTACTGCCTTAAAACCAGTGTCACAGCGTCTCTTTTCACAATAATTGCACTTTAGCCATGAAGAACCTGGACGAGAGCAAGTAGTGGAAGGCAATCAAGTTATCAGTAATAGCTCACAGCGCCATCTGCTGGTAAAAAATAATCACAATCATACAATTACTACCTGTATATATTGTTTGGACTTTTACAGTCTATTTACAGGTTGTTTTGAACGTGCTGTAAAACAGGGACATTTCCGGGGACAGGACACCAAAAACTGGAACTGAATATTAGATATATCAAGATACACAGCCCTACTAGCAACCACCCTATGTTACCCTAACAACTGCACAGCAACACTCTAGCAACCACCTTGTCTACTTGGCAACAACATAGCAACAGCCTAGCTACCACCCCAAGTACCCTTGCAAAAAAATAGCAACAACCTAGCAACCACCCAGAATGTTTTCAACCACACAGCGAGTACCATAGCAACCATATAGCAACAGCCTAGCAACCACCCCAAGCACCTTAGCAACTGCATAGCAACACTCTAGAAACCACCCAGAACATCCTAGCTAGCCACTACATAGTAACACCCTAACAACCACACTGAGTGCCTTTGCAACTGCATAGCAACCACACAGAACATGTTATCGACATCATAGCAACCACCCAAGTACCCTGGCAACTACATAGCAACAGTCTAACCACCACCTTAAATATGTTAGTAACTGCATAAGAACCATCCAAGTTTCCCTGCAACTAAGTAGCAACCACTTAGAGAGTAGCTTAGCAACTGCCTAGCAACCACCTTAAATATCTTAGCAACTGCATAGCAACAGTGTAACCATCCCAAGTACCTTAGCTTTTGTTGACTGACTGAATGTGTCTCTGTGTGTGTTTTCTAGTGTGGATCATGGAGGAAAATCCAGGATTACAGCAGGACTGAAGAAATGTACATCTACACACACACATATAGCACACACACACACACACACACACACACACACACACACACACACACACACACACACACACACACACACACACACACACACACACTCACACTCACACACACACACACACACACACACACACGTTTACATGTTTTATGGGGACATTCCATAGACGTAATGGTTTTCATACTGTACAAACCGTATTTTCTATCGCCCTACACCTACCCTAAACCTAAACCTAGCCCTCACAGAAGATTGTGCACACTTTTACTTCCTCAAAAAAACTCATTGTGCATGATTTATAAGCCTGTTTCCTCATGGGGACCTGAAAAATGTCCCCACAAGGTCAAAATCTACTGGTATTCCTATCCTTGTGGGGATATTTGGTCCCCACAACGTGATGAATACCAGGTACACACACACACACACACACACACACACACACACACATGTTGGGTTTACATATTTTATGGGGACATTCCATAGGCGTAATGGTTTTTATACTGTACAAACCGTACTTTCTATCGCCCTATACCTACCCTACACCTAAACCTAGCCCTCACAGGAGATTGTGCATACTTTTACTTCATCAAAAAAAACTCATTGTGCATGATTTATAAGCCTGTTTCCTCATGGGGACCTAAGAAATGTCCCCACAAGGTCAAAATCTACTGGTATTACTATCCTTGTGGGGACATTTGGTCCCCACAACGTGATGAATACCAGGCACACACACACACACACACACACACACACACACACACACACACACACACACACACACACACACACACACACACACACACACACACACACACAGCTGTAGTGATTGTTGTCCTGTTATAAATGTCTCTGTTCTTGTGTTCAGATGCCTGTTTTCTCACACTGGATCCAGACACAGCAAGCACTGAACTCAGTCTGTCTGAGGACAACAGAGAGGTGACATATGTGAGAGAGAGACAGTCGTATCCTGATCATCCAGACAGATTTGATGTATATCCTCAGGTGTTGTGTAGAGAGAGTGTGTGTGGACGCTGTTACTGGGAGATTGAGTGGAGTGGAGATTATAATCGCGTGTCTATATCAGTGTCATATAATAGCATCAGCAGGAAGGAACGGTTTAAGTCTTTGTTTGGATGTAATGATCAGTCCTGTAGTTTGGCCTGCTCTTCTGACAGATACTCAATCAGCCACAATAGGATATTGACTGATCTCCCTGTGGAGCCCATCATTAGTAGCACAGGAGAATGTGGTAATATCTATAGAGTAGGAGTGTATGTGGATGAGAGTGCAGGAATTCTGTCCTTCTACAGCGTCTCTGACACAATGAGCCTCATCCACACCGAACACAACACATTCACTCAGACGCTCTATCCTGGGTTTACGATTTGGTCTGGATCAGTAAAACTGTGTTGATGAATGAGAATAGACTGATGAGAGATTCTACCCATAATGCTTTTAGCTGCGTGATAAATCAATAACTGAGATGTTATAGAGTCTCTTAGTGACATTAATATTGCAGCTCAACTTTTGTCACTCAAATAACAGTCAGAATAAATGTGTCATAAATCCTCATATAGACAGTGTTTATTTTCAAATGATAACAAATCAATAAAAAATTTATTATTATAATAGTCTTTTACTCTTAAATAAACTGTTAGTATGTATACATGTATATAATGTATTTTTTATTGTTATAATATTATTATTAATAAATATAAATTGATTTTATTTAAATTGTATAGTAAGTAAACCAATTAAAAAGAATATTACAATAATCATATTACACTTAAAAATAAACAATTAGTGATTATTAATGAAATAAAAGTATTATTTTGGCTATTATTATAATGTAAGTTAATAAAAAAATTATGATTGCATTATTCATAATAATAAAAATATCAATAATATATTCATTATTGATGAATATTGATTTTATTATTTAAATTACGAAACCAAAACTGTTATTAATGCAATAATATTGTTGCACTATTTAATTAAAAGTCATAGAATTATTTTTTATTCAGTAAAAGCCCAAATGTAAATTATTATAGTTATAAGGTGATAATAACATTGTAAAATAAAATGTTGTAATTTCAATAGTAATATTGTATTATAAAGTAAAAAATATTAATTATATTAATATAATAAATTATACATTAAAAATGAACATTTAATATTTCATGTCATAGCATTTAATTGTATTTTAGCATATCATCTGTATTACTTGCAGGAAACCGGAGTAACAATAAAACGGATATTTATTGAAAACAAAACATGGAACAAAAAACAGAATTTAACAGAAACTTAGTAACATTAATCACCGACAAGGGGAGTGAGGAACTGAGGACTATTAATACACTGAAACAGGGGAGTGGCAACATAACGAGATAACAAGGGGAAGTACAAATATGGGCAAGACCAAACCAAACTATACTGAACAAAAGGGGGAGACGAAGGAACAAATCAGTTAAACTAGAAACACAGGGGAAAAAACATTAGGAAAAAGAGAACAAAACAGGACACAATACTAACAATTGAGAGTTTTATTGATTTGTTTAATTGTCGTAATTTGAAAACTAAAGTATAATATGTTTTATAATTGATGTTTTAGTTGTGATGATTTAAATCATAGCATGAGTTATATTTGTTAGAATTTACATTATGATAATAGCTAAAATAATGATTCTATTTTATTATTAAATACTATTGCTGTAATCATATTGCACTGTAAAATAAAATGCCAGTATTTAATAATAATTATGTTATTGTTTTTTATAACAATGAAGAAATGTTGTTTGCAGTTGATTGGAGTAATCCTATAACACTGTAAAATAAAAAAGGAGTATTTAATAATAACCAACATATTTTTATTATTCAAATGATAGTTACTTTTACAATAATTATGTTGCACTGTAATATACTGTCAGTATTTATTATTATTAGTAGTAGAAGTAGTATGTATATACTATGATCTTACAAATACAATTTGTTTAACTGATAAAATAAATAAGTAAAATTAATATTTTGTTAATAATACTTTTTCTACAAGAGATTTATAAATGCTTCGAATTATAAATGTGTGAAGATGGCTGATGTGTATGAGGGGCCGTGCAAGCCATAATTCATTCTGGCACTCACACACACATGTATTCTCCTCTCACACACACATGTATTCTCCTCTCACACACACATGTATTCTCCTCTCACACACACATATATTCTCCTCTCACACACATATATATTCTCCTCTCACATACATGTATTCTCCTCTCACATACATGTATTCTCCTCTCACACACATGTATTCTCCTCTCACACACATGTATTCTCCTCTCACACACACATATATTCTCCTCTCACACACATATATATTCTCCTCTCACACACATATATATTCTCCTCTCACACACATATATATTCTCCTCTCACACACATATATATTCTCCTCTCACATACATGTATTCTCCTCTCACATACATGTATTCTCCTCTCACATACATGTATTCTCCTCTCACATACATGTATTCTCCTCTCACACACATGTATTCTCCTCTCACACACATGTATTCTCCTCTCACACACATGTATTCTCCTCTCACACACATGTATTCTCCTCTCACATACATGTATTCTCCTCTCACATACATGTATTCTCCTCTCACATACATGTATTCTCCTCTCACACACATGTATTCTCCTCTCACATACATGTATTCTCCTCTCACATACATGTATTCTCCTCTCACACACATGTATTCTCCTCTCACACACATGTATTCTCCTCTCACACACATGTATTCTCCTCTCACACACATGTATTCTCCTCTCACATACATGTATTCTCCTCTCACATACATGTATTCTCCTCTCACATACATGTATTCTCCTCTCACATACATGTATTCTCCTCTCACACACATGTATTCTCCTCTCACACACATGTATTCTCCTCTCACATACATGTATTCTCCTCTCACATACATGTATTCTCCTCTCACATACATGTATTCTCCTCTCACATACATGTATTCTCCTCTCACACACATGTATTCTCCTCTCACACACATGTATTCTCCTCTCACACACATGTATTCTCCTCTCACATACATGTATTCTCCTCTCACATACATGTATTCTCCTCTCACATACATGTATTCTCCTCTCACATACATGTATTCTCCTCTCACATACATGTATTCTCCTCTCACACACATGTATTCTCCTCTCACACACATGTATTCTCCTCTCACACACATGTATTCTCCTCTCACACACATGTATTCTCCTCTCACATACATGTATTCTCCTCTCACATACATGTATTCTCCTCTCACATACATGTATTCTCCTCTCACACACATGTATTCTCCTCTCACATACATGTATTCTCCTCTCACATACATGTATTCTCCTCTCACATACATATATTCTCCTCTCACATACATGTATTCTCCTCTCACATACATATATTCTCCTCTCACACACATGTATTCTCCTCTCACACACATGTATTCTCCTCTCACATACATGTATTCTCCTCTCACATACATATATTCTCCTCTCACATACATGTATTCTCCTCTCACATACATATATTCTCCTCTCACATACATGTATTCTCCTCTCACACACATGTATTCTCCTCTCACACACATGTATTCTCCTCTCACATACATGTATTCTCCTCTCACATACATATATTCTCCTCTCACATACATGTATTCTCCTCTCACATACATATATTCTCCTCTCACATACATGTATTCTCCTCTCACATACATATATTCTCGAGCCGATTGTGGCCGAAGGCGGTACTGCCTCGACATCATTGAGAAGATAATGGGCCAGAGCTGCGTTGGCGCTACACAACACTTCTGGCTTTTCTCTGTCTCGGCTAAAAGCTGTTGTACGTGCAGCTGCTCCGCACTCGGTGTAGTTGTGTGTTACTACGTTCATTCCGAGGCCTTTTTTTATTGCGTTATTTTAATGACAAATGTCGAGAGCACATTATTGTAGCGCGAAAGCATATTAATATCATGTGAGAGCACGAATCTCTCCGCTCGCACGCGGATTTCCTTTGCTCTCGCACAAAACCGGACGCGCGCTCTCAGATATACGCTGCTCTCCCTTACAGAGAGAGTGCGCGCACTCAAAACGTGTCTCTACTCTTGCGCAAAGTGTGTGTGTGCGCGCGCTCAAACGGTGTTCTGCACACTTGCAAATCTATCATTCATGCGCTATAGATATGAAGTATTGTCGCTCCTGGATTAAACATTGTCAAAAATGTATCATTATGCATTCAAAAGTATCTTAAAACAAACCTGTTAACTAAAGCCTTTCCTTGACTTTTTTATAGTTGTATTTTTTATTGTATTTCCTATTTTTTTGTTGTATTTTCTGTGAATGCATACATGCATCTCTCTGTAATTTACTTTGTAAACACTCTTTTAAAAGGTGCTATATAAATAAATGTAGTAGGGTGGCCCCTTTAAGTAAATCACGTATAGTGCGTGACAATTACATTACGCATCTATATAGGAGCAGGTGAGGGTTTAGTTCCTCATTAGCATGGTGTTGCTCTGATCTGTTGGTGTGACGCTGATATCTTCACTCCTCCGGTAAGCGAAGACGGGTTAAAACCCTTAGTTGAAATGGGGAAGATTATTAACATGGAATGGGTGAATTCATGGTGCTTGGTTTAATGACGATTTATCGTTTTGTAATTTTAGAATAATCTTGTGCGTCCAAGCCATGTTAATGGGTGCGTGAGTGTAGCGCGCCGGAAAGGTAATTATATCCTTCATTATGTTTGTCACAAAACATTGGGAGAGGGAAGAGGAGAAGGAAAGTAGGGAAACAGTATTGTTTGTTGTGTTGCAGAGCCTGCCAGTTGCTGCTTTGCTGTGGCTTAAATTTCAGTGGTTCCAGTTGGGACGCAGTTTACTGCTTGCGCTGCTGTATTCTCGATTTCCAATCTTTGTACTCCTCATTCATTGATGATTATCCCTCTGTGCCTTGACGCACATCCCTCTTTGCTTTGACGCACTTCAAGCTGTGCATTGTATCGCACCTTCGAACTATTGAAGCACTTACTGTGTTAGTTGGTGTGCTCGAATGCATGTGTGTGTGTCGCATATGTTTGATTTGTGAGTGTGTTAATTTATTTTTTTTGTTTTGTGTGTCTGAGTGTGTACATGATACTTATATATGTTCGTTAATTTTGTGATTTATATTGGGCATGTAATATCTGTTTTGCCCGCATTGGTATTGCTCATTTAGGAAATTCGACACTGTTTCTATTTTGACCTTACTGCCCAGCAAACACAGAACGTTCCCCTAACGTTCCCATATGGTTCCCATTTGGTTATTTTTTCGGGAACCAAATGAGAACGTTCCCAGAACGTTCCCTGTAGGTTCTCTTTTTAATTACCTATAAAGAACGTTCTCAGAACGTTCCCTGCAGGTTATTTTTAGTTTTTATTTTATAACCTAAAAAGAACCTTCCCAGAACGTTCCCTGCAGGTTATTTTTAGGTTTTAATTTTATAACCTACAGAGAACGTTCCCAGAACGTTCCCTGCAGGTTATTTTTAGTTTTTATTTTATAACCTAAAAAGAACCTTCCCAGAACGTTCCCTGCAGGTTATTTTTAGGTTTTAATTTTATAACCTACAGAGAACGTTCCCAGAACGTTCCCTGCAGGTTATTTTTAGTTTTTATTTTATAACCTAAAAAGAACCTTCCCAGAACGTTCCCTGCAGGTTATTTTTAGGTTTTAATTTTATAACCTACAGAGAACCTTCCCAGAACGTTCCCTGCAGGTTATTTTTAGTTTTTATTTTATAACCTAAAAAGAACCTTCCCAGAACGTTCCCTGCAGGTTATTTTTAGTTTTTATTTTATAACCTAAAAAGAACCTTCCCAGAACGTTCCTTGATGGTTATTTTTTTTTTAGTAATCATTACCATTTAAACGAATTAAAACTTTGCAGATGACTCTGATTTTTCTAATGCTGAAATGTATTTTTTTTTCATCATAAACAAACTAGAATCTCATGTCCGAGATAAGCTTTTAATAAATGACATCAAAGTGGTCAAACCGCATTATAATGATAATATAATTTATAATTTTATAGCTAAAACAAGCCAAGGTTAAGTGTCTGAAAATCACATTATAAACACTATTTATTTCTTTACTCCAGCACGCGCTTTCTCCATCACGCGCTTAATCCATCACGCGCTTTCTCCTGTCCTCAACATAAAGCGGCGCGCTCGAGTAATTTAAAAAATAACGGTCATTTCGTTTTACTGACTGACTAAAGTTCGGTGATTGATCTCTTTAATGGATAATTACTTATAACTAATATGTATACGAGAGTAAATATTGTTATTTTAGGGAGATTTGACACGTCTTATTGAAGAAAACATAAAGTTAACCGAGACGTTTTCGTTTAGTGTCCAGAAGAGGGAAGCACCTCATCGTTAATTCAGCGGTAAGAAACGAATGTAATGTTATCCTAGTTAAAGTCAAATAAATGTTTTCCTTTTTTAATGTCTGTAAAAAATAAAATACACATTTTTAAAATCGAATATTTTGTTGAAGTCATGTTATTTGGTGCTTTAATAAACAAAATCTGGGTTGTTTTATGGTATGGTACTTCTACATCTTACATTAACGAAATCTAACATAGTATAGCATAATTTAGTCTCATTTATGCTCCTTATGATGGTTAAATGTGCTCTGATTATCTGTAATGATTAAAAAATGGTTTAAAACAAGACATGGTGTGTAGAAGGGATTATTGAGATTCACATCCGTCCGCCTTCCATGCCGCTTACTTCGGGACACGGGAGTGCTGACGTACAGAAGCGGTACTGGAGTGAAGAGGTTAGGAGAACGTTCTGGGAACCATCAGAGAACTTTCAGGGAACCTTCTAGGAACATAAATAGAACGTTCCCTATTGGTTAGCCAGGAAAGTTTTCTTTACGTAACTAGAACGTTCCCCTAACCTAAAGGGAACGTTCTAGTTACGTAAAGAAAACTTTCCTGCTAACCAATAGGGAACGTTCTTGAGAACGTTCCGGGAACGTTCTGGGAACCAAAAACTAACGTTCCCAGAACGTTCTGGGAACCAAAAATTGTTAGCTGGGTGGGTGGTTTTTGTTTGGTTTAATTGTGTGTGTGTTGTGGTGGTGAGGTGAACGTTTGCTGAGTGGGTTGGTTTATTGTGATTTTCTTTTTTTTGTTGAGGTTTTGTTTTTCCGTGATTGTGCTTTATTCAGTGCAACGTCAAGACAGTGTTGGCTAGGAGTTAACGAATGTTATTATGTGTATTGTGTATTATTATCGTTGTTGTTAATTGATGTGTATATTGTGATTTATTTATTTGTTTATTGATTGTGTTTTTTGTGTAATTGTACTTTCCTGTGTTGTTATTGATCATTGTAAGATTATTATTTGTGTGAATTTGGTATAAGGCTGGCCTATTTATTAATGTCCAGAACGAATGTATTTTGAGTATTCCATTCTAGTCACCAACTTTGACCCCATACGTAAGGTAACTTGTCTACTTGAGATATCATTGTAATCGTGTGTTTTAAGGGGCGCGTGTTTCATATTGGTGTTGAGCTCAATGTTTTAATACCTAATTTGTTGAAATAAAGTATGCTTTGGTGGTAACTTGTCTTGTTTGTCACTTTCCCTTCAGTTGGAAACTTGCTAGTGGAGAAGTAAGTTTTATTGTGGTGGTCCAAACAGTAATCATTATTAGTAGCTAGTTGTGCTCCCAGCCACATAAAGATTTAACTAACCAGACTTCTATGACTGACTAATGAAACTATTGAAATTTAGAGCCTACACTTTAAATCTAATTGGCTGGGAGTAAACTGCACCTGAAATTATTTTGATAATAAAAGATGGATCTTTAATTTTTTTCCAGTTTAATAATATTTAGCAGTGTTAATCAAATGTAGCCTATAGCCTTATGCTAGGAATTGGTTGCTTGGATGATGTATCAGTAACCTCTGTCCAGTTGTATAGTCAAGCCCCCTCAGACTTCATATAAAAGGTCTGTGTTGTGTCATTAAATCAGATACTTCAACTGAATTTTCATTGCAATAAATGTTTAAAAGTAACAATTCATATCAAATCAACATTACATGACTAACTGATGCAAGATATAACAACAAAATCTGTGCTAGAATCGCTGCTGTTTGGACATGTATTGGGATTTGTTATCAGTTCTGAATAGTTAGATGTTTTTTTTTTAACGAAAACACTTAATATTACCAACAAATGTAATGGCACTCTCCTCTAAAACAGTGAATTACAGTTATATGACAGTTACAGGTAATTGAATTGTCTGCAAATGCATTAAACCCATAAAATATAATGTAATTGTTATGAATTAGAATAAATATTTTGTTCAGAGAGGTTTGGCCAAACTGTTAGAAAATCTAAGTTATTTACAAATCAAGCACCCAATGTTTAGCCATTTCTAATATTTATTTAACATGATGTAAGAATTAGGCTACATTGTAAAGAAATTACAGATCCATCTTTGATTGTCGAAAGAATTCCAGGTTCAGCTCCCTCGCAGCAAATAAGATTTCACGTAGCACTTTTATCAGAGGAAATCTGATTGTTTAATAGCTTTTGACAATGTTTAATCCAGGATGTAAAATACTTAATATCTATAGCGCATGAGCACAGATAGATTTGCGAGTGTGCAGAACACCGTTTGAGCACGCGCACACACACACTTTGCGCAAGAGTAGAGACACGTTTTGAGTGCGCGCACTCTCTCTAAGCTAGAGCAGCGTATATCTGAGACTGAGAGCGCGACTCCGGTTTTGTGCAAAAGCAAAGGAAATCGGAGAGATTCGTGCTCGCACATGATATTAATACGCTTTCGCGCTACAATAATGCGCTCTCGACATTTGTCATTAAAATTAAAAAGGCCTAGGAATGAACGTAGTAACACACAACTACACCGAGTGCGGAGCAGCTGCACGTACAACAGCTTTTAGCCGAGACAGAGAAAAGCCAGAAGTGTTGTGTAGCGCCAACGCAACTCTGACCCATTTTCTTCTCAATGATGTCGAGGCAGTACCGCCTTCGGCCACAATCGGCTCGAGAATATATGTGTGTGAGAGGAGAATACATGTGTGTGAGAGGAGAATACATGTATGTGAGAGGAGAATACATGTGTGTGAGAGGAGAATACATGTATGTGAGAGGAGAATACATGTGTGTGAGAGGAGAATACATGTATGTGAGAGGAGAATACATGTGTGTGAGAGGAGAATACATGTGTGTGAGAGGAGAATACATGTGTGTGAGAGGAGAATATATATGTGTGTGAGAGGAGAATACATGTGTGTGAGAGGAGAATATATGTGTGCGTGAGAGGAGAATATATGTATGTGAGAGGAGAATATATGTGTGTGTGAGAGGAGAATATATGTATGTGAGAGGAGAATATATGTGTGTGTGAGAGGAGAATATATATGTGTGTGAGAGGAGAATATATATGTGTGTGAGAGGAGAATATATGTATGTGAGAGGAGAATATATATGTATGTGAGAGGAGAATATATGTGTGTGTGAGAGGAGAATATATATGTGTGTGAGAGGAGAATATATATGTGTGTGAGAGGAGAATATATGTGTGTGTGAGAGGAGAATATATATGTGTGTGAGAGGAGAATATATATGTGTGTGAGAGGAGAATATATGTATGTGAGAGGAGAATATATGTGTGTGTGAGAGGAGAATATATGTATGTGAGAGGAGAATATATGTGTGTGTGAGAGGAGAATATGTGTGTGAGAGGAGAATATATATGTGTGTGAGAGGAGAATATATGTGTGTGTGAGAGGAGAATATATATGTGTGTGAGAGGAGAATATATATGTGTGTGAGAGGAGAATATATGTATGTGAGAGGAGAATATATGTGTGTGTGAGAGGAGAATATATGTATGTGAGAGGAGAATATATGTGTGTGTGAGTGCCAGAATGAATTATGGCTTGCACGGCCCCTCATAGATGTGTGTTGTGTCTTAAATGCATGTTTAAGTGACTCAAACTCCGTTCATGCATGAAATAAATCGATTTGAAATGTGTTTGAAAACGCAGCATGTTTTCCTGTGTTTGATTTGTGAAGATTTTTTTTCAGATTTGCAAACTTGTAGATTTATTTCTGTCTCCACAAACACAAATGTTTAGTCAGGAGCTCAAATCCTATTCTGGGAAACACAAATCAACAAACTTATTCACGTCCAGAAAGCACATTCACACACCGTAAATCAAACAATGCAAAGTCTTGTACAAAATTTGCACATTTGCAAATCACTATGTGAATTCATACAATGAGAGGCACACCCTTGTAGCATATTTTCTCAGAAATACACTATTATTTTCTTGGATATTTAGAACAAATTCCATTGCAAATGACAAGTTTTAATTAATAAAGTTATCACTCACCATTATTCTTAGGGTGCTTTCACATCTGTGGTTCGGTTCATTCGGTCCGGACCACGGGCAACAAATGATACATTGTAGCATCTTTCTGCTGTTTTGGGTCCGTTTTCACACCACACTGATTGCTCTGGTCCAGCTAGTTGAAACGAACCAAAATGCAGTCATGTGACAACATCAAAGATCACTCGTTGGCCAGATTGTGTCATTGAACGTATTTTCTAAACTGCTAAACAATGAGAAGTGTTCTTGCGAGTTTTCGAAAGTTGGGACCTAGTATGATCATCAGACCAAATTTAAGAGGCTCCGTCCCTCCTCACAACTCCTATATCTATGTTGCTTAAGCGCTAACTGTCAACAAATACTTGTCCTCATCCCATAATGAACAGCACAGCAGACTACGGCAGCTGAATTAGTCCAAAAAGGCGAGTACTTTTTACGGTTGGGTCTGTTCAAATTCGGTTCATGTTCTCACCATAAACGAACTGCTCCAGTGTTTGTTTGAAAGCGCACAGAGACCACCTCTTCAAGCAAGTATCGGCAGGTGTGAAAACACCCTAAATCTAAAATAAACCCTGTGAGCATTTAGCAAGGTTTGAATACCATAGTAAAGTAAAGGGCTGTCAGAGTTTGCACTACAGCAGACAGATTATAGTACAGTCGTCGCATAATCCGTCAAAAGAGCGAGCATGGAGAGCCTCCGGATCCCATTGAAGGGCTACCGCCTCGTCTCCTTGGGCAGATCGATCGAAGAGCGGCGGACTGTTGACGTGAGGCTCCGAAAAACTGCTATTGGATGGGGAAATGGAAAACCCCCCGCTGTCGGCAGCCTGCCGCAGTTCGGTGAGTAGGTGCAACAAATCAGCCTTCTGAGCCTTGAGAGTCTCCACCTCCCTCCTGGCAGCATCGAGCGGCGCGGCCCGATGGATCAGTGAAAATCCCCGCTGATGGGAAACCGCCTGCAGATGATCCAACCCCGCTGAGTTGGAAGGGTGGTCAGTCCATTCTGTCATGGACTAGGAGACTCAAATGCGGGGCAAATAACAAAGTTTATTCAATTCAACACAAACAATCTTCCCAGCGCTCCTCCCTGGAGGCAAACTGGGGGAAAAAAATAATTACTTATCCAAAAAACACACGAGGAGTGGACTTCCACCCGGCTCTAGCATTCACAGCAGAGACAGACTGGTAATCTTTGGGGTGCAATCCTTGCACACTGGGGCGCTGTAAAGGGGGGTAAACGATGACGGTTCTCTGGGCCCATGACTGAGAGGGCGCCCAGAGAAGCCCCCAATAAAATTGTGGTGCTAAAAAAAATATATATTTGATAGTAAAAATTATTAACTTTAAATTATTCTATTTGCTGTTTCCTGGTGTCAAAAAATGTATTTGTTTAGGAAACACAAACGTCCGTGGGCCCCTCTCCCCCTCTCGATTATCATAAAATGGTTCAGTCCGCCCAAATTGTATCCAGGCAACACAAACAGCTTGACTTCACTTGGCGAAGCTTTGTGTTCGCCAAGAAGCTCTGAACGCAGCTGCTGCCATTTTCTTTTTTTACACTGTAATGGATTTTAAGATAACTAACAAACTAGTACTACTTCCTTAATTATTTATGTGGTGAAATGTTGTGTAAGAAAACTGGTAAGACTGCACTGTGTACCTAAAATGATCTTCCCGTTTGCTAGCAACTGATTTCTTCACGGAAGCTTTGTGTTCAAATATTTCAACTCAGATCAGTGTTTCGTGTCTAATAATGTTGACCTAAACATCTAAATAATCTATGAAGCAGTTGTGTAATAAGTGGGATAATGTTGTTGATAATGTAGCCAGTTGTTACCGCAAAATAAAGATGTATATTATCCCTTACTGTATTCAATTCAATTCAATTCAAGTTCATTTGTATAGCGCTTTTCACAATACAAATCGTTGCAAAGCAGCTGTATAGAAATGTAGGCTACTACAATATATTTAGTAGCTTATTAGTGGTGACTACTGTATGTTAAGTCGATGTACATATGATATAAATGTTAAAATCAGTAACTGTGTAATCAAACAGATGATGAACACTAATTGCAATGATTATGTGCTGTAATCAAACTTGTAGGAAAATTATGTAGTGCTGTATGTTGTTTCAAGGCTGGTATCATCGGCGGTCCTCTGAGGGGTTGGCATCATCTCTTCTTCTGAATCCAGACTGAATCTTGTGTAGATCCTAGTTACCACGGGATGGAAATCCCGTGGCAGAGACAGAGAAACAAATAGAGAAATAATTAGCGTAGCTGCTGTTCCAACTTCCAACCAAACAAAAATTATGTGTTTAGCCCAAGTTGAAGAATATTAATGTGCATTTGATCAGATGTAACTGAAGTACAACGTTATGAGATACATTATGTGAATGCTTGGCTAAAGAGATGAGTCTTTAATCTAGATTTAAACATAGAGAGTGTGTCTGAACCCCGAACGTTATCAGGAAGGCTATTCCCGAGTTTGGGAGCCAAATGTGAAAAGGCTCTCCCTCCTTTAGTGGACTTTGCTATCCTAGGTACTACTAAAAGTCCAGAGTTTTGCGACCTTAGGGAGCGTGAGGGATTGTAGCGTGGTAGGAGACTAGTTAGGTATGCAGGAGCTAAACCATTAAGGGCCTTATAGGTAAGAAGTAGTATTTTGTAAGTGATACGGAACCTAATCGGTAGCCAGTGTAGAGACTGTAAAATTGGGGTAATATGATCATATTTTCTTGATCTGGTAAGGACTCTAGCAGCTGCATTTTGGACTATCTGTAGCTTATTTATTGAAGAAGCAAGACAACCACCTAGTAGTGCATTACAATAGTCCAGTCTAGACCTCATGAATGCATGGACTAACTTTTCTACATCAGAAACAGGTAACATGTTCCTTTGCTTTGCAATGTTTCTAAGATGGAAGAATGCTGTTTTTGTAACATAGGAAATATGATTTTCAAAAGACAGGTTGCTGTCTAATATAACACCCAAATTTTTGACTGTAGAGGAAATAACAGTACATCCGTCTAGTTGCAAGTTGCAGTTTAAGAGATTCTGTGTACTGTTTATTGGTCCAATAAGTAATATCTCAGTCTTATCTGAATTTAATAGTAGAAAATTATTGGTCATCCAGTCTTTCACATTTTTAATTCACTCTGTTAACTTTGCTAAGTTAGAAGTTTCATCTGGTCTTGTTGAAATATATAGTTGAGTATCATCAGCATAACAATGGAAACTAATCCCATATTTCCTAATAATATTACCGAGGGGTAACATGTAAATTGAAAATAGTAGAGGACCTAGGACAGATCCTTGTGGCACTCCATACTTTACTGGTGATAACTGCGATGACTCCCCATTTAAATAAACAAAGTGATAGCAATCGGACAGGTATGATCTGAATCATCTTAAAGCCTGTCCTTGAATACCTGTATAGTTTTGTAATCGATCTATGAGTATTTCATGATCTATAGTGTCGAACGCAGCACTAAGATCAAGTAAAACTAGCAATGAGACGCAGCCTTGATCTGACGCAAGTAGCAAGTCGTTTGTGATTTTTACAAGTGCAGTTTCTGTGCTATGATGGGGCCTGTAACCTGACTGAAATTCTTCAGAGATATTATTATTTTGCAAGAAGGAGCACAATTGAGCAGACACAACTTTTTTCTAGAATTTTAGACATAAATGGAAGATTAGAAATGGGTCTGTAATTTGCCAGTTCACTAGGGTCTAGCTGTGGTTTCTTAATAAGAGGTTTAATAACCGCTAGTTTGAATGGTTTTGGGACATGACCTAAAGATAACGATGAGTTAACAATATTAAGAAGCGGTACTTCTGCTACAGGTAACAACTCTTTTAGTAATTTAGTGGCTACAGGATCTAACAGGCATGTTGTTGGTTTAGATGTGGTGATAAGTTTATTTAATTCTTTCTGTTCTATAGTTGTAAAGCACTGGAGTTTTTCTTCGGGTGTAATGACTAATGTTGAAGTATCAGTTGCTGTAGTATCAATATTAGTTATTGTATTTCTAATGTTGTCTATTTTATCAGTAAAGAAATTCATAAAGACGTTACTATTAAACTGTGCAGGAATATTCAGGTCAGGAGGTGTTTGGTTATTTGTTGATCTAGCCACTGTGCTAAATAAAAACCTTGGATTGTTTTTTTTGTTTTTCTATGAGTTGGTGGATATACTCGGCTTTAGCAGCTTTTAAGGCCCGTCTATAGCTGGACATACTGTTTTTCCATGCAATTTTAAAAACTTCTAAGTTAGTTTTTCTCCATTTACGCTCAAGATTACGAGTTTCTTTTTTTAGAGAATGGGTATTACTGTTGTACCATGGCGCAGTACGTTTTTCTCTAACCTTTTTTAGCTTGATTGGGGCAACAGCTTCTAATGTATTAGAGAAGATAGTGCCTATGTTACTAGTCATTTTGTCTAGTTCATGTTTATTTATGGGTGCACAGAGCAGTTGAGATAAATCAGGCAGGTTATTTGCGAATCTATCTTTGGTAGCAGGAACAATAGTTCTGCCCAGACGATAGCGCGGAGCTATATAGTTAACATCAGTGATACGCAGCATGCACGATACGAGGAAATGATCGGTAACATCATCGCTTTGAGGTACGATATCAATATCAGTAAGATCAAGTCCGTGCGATATAATTAGATCTAGTGTATGATTAAAACGATGAGTGGGCCCAGTGACGTTTTGTTTGACTCCAAAACAGTTTAACAGGTCAGTAAACGCAAGTCCTAACGCATCATTTGTATTATCAACATGAATGTTAAAATCCCTAGCAATTAATGCTTTATCAAAATTAACCAATAGGTCAGAAAGGAAATCTGCAAATTCTTTTAGGAAATCTGTATACGGCCCTGGAGGTCTATACACAGTAGCCAGAGCAAGAGATAGGAGAGATTTATTTTGCATATCTGACAGAGTAACATTGAGTAGAAGTACTTCAAATGAATTAAACCTGTACCCTGTTTTCTGGGTAACATTGAAAATATCACTATAAATTGTTGCAACACCACTGCCACGACCGATCTGACGGGGTTCATGCTTATAATAGTAGTTTGGTGGAGTAGACTCATTCAGACCAATATAATCGTTTGGTTTTAGCCAAGTTTCAGTTAAGCAGAATACATCAAAGCTGTTATCTGTGATTATTTCATTTACAATAAGTGCTTTGGGTGCGAGTGATCTAATGTTTAGGAGCCCAGGCTTTAAAAATTGATTTTGTTCATTTATTGTGCATTTTTTTGGTCTAATCACGATTAGATTTGTTCTAGATCCTGCATTAAATTTTAGTTTTGACCTCACTATTCGAGGAACAGACACAGTCTTTATAGGTTGGACAGCACCAGTACTATTGTTTAAATGTGCATAACAAAAGCCATCAACGCAACTATTTGAAGAATTGCTTACTAGTCAAATGGAGCGCAGCGTCCTGGAGATGTTGTCCGACAGGAGTTCTGCTCCGACTCTGCTGGGGTGCAGGCCATCAGCGCGGTAAAGCCTAGGACGCTCCCAGAAAAGATTCCAATTATTAACAAAGAGCAGTTTCTGTTCTTTACACCATGACAACAACCATTCATTTAGAGCAAAAAGTCTACTGAACCTTTCGTGTCCACGTCGATACGTGGGAAGCGGTCCTGATACGATGATTCTCGTCGCGGGCGCTGTGCTGCGTACCGTCTCGATCAGGCTCCTGAAATCCCTCTTCAGGACCTCCGTCTGCCGCAGCCTGACGTCGTTCACCCCAGCGTGCAGGACGATCGCGCCGACGCTCACATCGTCCTTCAGGATGGCAGGTATCTGTGAAGAGACATCAAGAACGCGAGCACCTGGGAGACAACGAGTGTGGACTTTACCGTTAGCTAAGTTAGCACGAACGTACCGGACGATGGAGTCTCCGACGATCACAGCGTCGCGTTCCGTCTCGCGGAGGGGAGCGAAGCGGTTCCGGGTGGAGATCTCGAAGACCGGGGGCGGCGGAGGGGGAGAGGTCCTGGCTCGGGGTCTGGCTCGCGCTTTCCTCCTCTGCTGCACCCAGGGTCCGTGGTGTCCCGGCGCCGGAGTGAACGACATCTGGGAGGATCGCGTCCTGGGTGCGGCGGATCTGTGCAGAGAATCACACGGAGTAGAGGTTATGGGAGTGTTAGGATCGAGCTGTACACTTACCCGGACAGATTCGAGTGCGTCCTACCGGTTTCGCAGCTCAATCTGCCTCGCCAGGAGCTCCTGGATCTGCTTCTCCACTGCCTCCAGCTCCATCAGAACCGAGTGCAGCTCGAACGTGTCTTCACCTGCACTCAAAGGCAGACACAAATTCGCCATTAAAGCAAGTAACAGTGAGTAAGCAGTTTAAGTGTTTGTGAATAGAGAATAAACGATGTATGCAAGATTAGCCGCGGCCACGCTGGCAAAGCTAAACGGGTTATAAGCTAGCTTAGTAGCAGACTCGGGAAAGCAAAAATAAAAACTAATGATAACAAGGCGTTCCGATTGTTTCTGTTGTACCACACGACGGGTATATTCACATGTTATGAAAAACAAAAATGATGGTGTATAGAATTGTTTTTAGGTTTAAAAATAGAAAATAGTAATTTGACTCGACGGAGCTTCAACTCAAGGTGCGCGCTAGGACAAACAGGAAGTGACGTTGTATCTCTTCTTTTATTTTATAAAACACAATGTATCAAACTAATAAAAACAGACCTTTATACAGTGATGCATTATTATTAAGACAATAAGTGTTTAAAGTTGATTCTACAGCTAAGATATCGCATCGGCAATATATCGGCAAAATAAGAACAATTTACACATATCCATTCCGTTCAAAAGTTTTCACCCTCCAACTCTTAATGCATTATTTCTTCTTCTGGAGCATCACTGAGTGTTTGAACCTTCTGTAATAGTTGCATATGAGTCCCTCAACTGTCCTCAGTGTGAAAAGATAAATCTCAAAATGATACAGTCATTTTTGGAAAGGGTTCAAATACACAAAAATGCTGAAAACCCAATGAATTTGTGGAACCTAAAGGATTTTTCTGAAGAACAGCAGGCAGTTGAACTGTTCAGGACAAACAAGGGACTCATGAAAAACCATCACAAAACATGAAAACAGTCGTGATTACATTATCAAGTTGTTAACATGACTTTAGCATGATTAGCATGTTGTAAATGTGATTTTAGCATGATTAGCATGTTAACATGATTCTAACATGATTAGCATGTTGTAAATGTGATTTTAGCATGATTAGCATGTTAACATGATTAGCAAGTTACTAGCATGACTCTAACATGATTAAGAAGTTGCTAGCATGGTCCTTGCATGATTAGCATGTTGTAAACGTGATTTTAGAATGATTAGCATGTTAGCATGATTCTAACATGATTAGCATGTTGTAAACGTGATTTTAGAATGATTAGCATATTAGCATGATTCTAACATGATTAGCATGTTGTAAACGTGATTTTAGAATGATTAGCATGTTAACATGATTCTAACATGATTAGCAAGTTACTAGCATGACTGTAACATGATTATTCTGACATGTTTAGCATGTTAGAAGTTATTAGCATGGTTAGCATGTTGTTACCACGACTGTTTCCAATTCTCAGTTTGCACCAGCTCCTCTTTCTTTCTGATGCTCTTCGGAGGCGGGCTACGCTGCATCAGCTTTCTTCCAGTCTGCAATAAAGACGTGATTCAGGTTAGCATCACAGTACTGATCCACCTTACAATATTAGATAAGCAAGACAGAAGTATGAACGCCACTTACGGGTTTCACTGGAGGACAAAGCTTTCTCGCCAGTCTTTTCTGCCGCCGTTCTTCCAGCAGAGCATCGAAGTACATGCGTTTCCGTTCCTGCTCTCTGTGAAAGAGAGAAAGCAAGAGTTCAGCTAAAGATTATTATTACCACTGATGATCGTTAGCTTTATCACTTTGTGTCACAAAGATATGTATTTTTAGATATCTAATCTTACTTGATTTTATGTTTTTGGCAAATGGAATTCTGCCATTTGTGGATCCTCTCAGCTTCGATGGTCTCAACAAAATCTAAAGAGTTTATTGAGAACTGCTCGATTTGCTGCAGTGCCATCAGTGGAAATGCAGAGCAGACAATCAGGTCCGAGTAGACATCCTGGAGCTTTAAGAGGTCCTCGCACAACGCTTCGATCTTGCTGTTGAGCTTTGGTGAGACAAAAACAAAAAGATGAGCTCAAATGTGACAGACATCGGTTGTATTTATTGGATGTGTGTGAGGGTGTGGCAGCTTTGGACGGGACACGTTACTTACTTCGAATTTACGGGAGCAAGTGACATGGCTGATCTTTTCTATTTCATTTTTCACGTAGTTTTCTTTCTTCTCCTCTTTTTTAAAGAGGTAGGCAACACTCTGTTTTTCCTCCTCCATGAAGTCCACATAGTGGTCTCTAGACAAAAACAAACAAGACAAAAGTCAGAGGGTCAGATGCTGTTAGACACAACTAAGAAATCAATCCCATCGTGGTGCACAAGAAACTTACAGCTTGTCGTTTTCCTTCTTTAACTGCAAGAAATCCTCAACCTCGTTGTTTCTTAGGGTCATGGTAATTGCAAAATCCCAAGCTAATTTCTCCTGCTCCACAGAGCTTAGTTTTTGCTGCCATTTCTCACACTTTGCTTGCTCGTGGGCTTTGCTTGCTTCGATGTCTTCACGCAGCTCCTCAGCTCTGATCATGACTTCGACAACATAGATTTTCCTGAAACGGATTACAGTGACAGAGATGGTTATGAATAATAGTATCAGCATCTTCACTGTTGGGATGTGCAGAAATACAAAGACATCAGTTGTCCACGTTGACATGACAGTACTACCTTAGAAGAGCTTTATTCTCATCTTCCTCTCTCAACCTCTCCACGAGAAAATCCTCAGCGCTGAAACATGACAACATGATAATAAGCACCTGGCAATCACAGCGATGTAAACTCAAACTGGATTATTTACAATGACCACAAAAGCATAGCTTTAACATTCAACAGTGATGTAGAAATAATTACATGTATTTGTTCTTCAACAGACTACGGTAATAGACAGAGTCTTCTTGTTGTGTTTTGAGCTCTTGTTGGGCAAATTTTCTTTCCTCCTGAAAAATTTGCTCAGTCTCAGTCCAGGAGGCCTCCATTGCATTTTTCGTGGCAATCTGAGAACAGAAGAGAGAAAGAAGTTAGAAGAGTACAGACACCACACAAATGAAAAACCACACAATCCACTAGGGCTGTGCAATTAATCGAAATTCAGTTTTGATTTAGTTGTCTGCTTCAAACGATCATGAAAATGCAGTAATCAAAATGAAACGATTATTGCGCCCCATTCCGCCCCCTTTCCAGTGGTGCGCTTTCGCTCCTCCATAAAAGCCTATTTTCACATGCAAATCAGCAAAATACTGTAACGTGACTTTCATAAAACTGGACGTGCTTGATTTATTAATGTTTCTTTGATGTCGTGTTTTTAATAGCGCGTAGGAAAAAATTTTATTGTCAATTTTTACAAATTATTATTATTATTTTCTATTTTTATTTTTGGTCTATTTATGCTTACATATGTGTATTTTTTCTTATTCTCTTATTTTTATTGTCTGTGCGTCTCTGTGTACTGGAAGCTAATAACACTGAAACAAATTCCTTGTATGCGCAAGCATACTTGGCAATAAAGCTCTTTCTGATTCTGATTCTGAAAACTTGCACTGTTCTGTGTATGCGCTCAGAGACGGAGCAGAACACGGACATAAAGTTATCTTTTAGCTCAAGGTGCTGCCTAAACGCTCAGATACACGCAAAACTATTTCACAATGAGGCGCTTGGTCATTATTGATGTAAACGCTTGTCAATTATGTCTTAAATGACCATAAACAGTTGAGAATGAGAATACATGTGTAACAATATATTGGATCCGTGTGGTTAAGCGCAACACATAAGATTCCTTCTGCCATCTCTGTGCTTAATATTAATAAAACGTAAACATACAAAGAGAAAAATCACTCACTGCTTTTGAATGAAGGACGTTTGTAGTTTTAATGTTTAACTATTACAGTGAAGACGCTGTTTTATTTTACATTCAAATAATTACGTTCAATTTCTGTAGCATTGTTAGACTACTTTAGACTTGCATAAAAGTATTCAGTATTTTTTTTAAAGCACTGTTTTTTAATTTGTATCTTTTTTTCTCGCTGTATTGCTATGTTTAAATTAATCACTATATAAAGTTTTGGACCTTGTCATAATCGTTTAAATAATCGTGATTACAATATTGACCAAAACAATCGTGATTATGATTTTTGCCGAAATCGAGCAGCCCTACAATCCACATAGTAGTTTACATTAACTAAGAAAGAACAATACTTCTACAGTATTTATTACTCTCATTTAATGTTAACCTCAGCATTTACTAATGCATTAATAAAGTCACAAGTTGTTTGTTAACAATAGGTAATGCACCCTGAACTAACATGAACAAACAATGAACAGCTGTATTTGTTATCAACTAACATTAACACAGATTTATTAATAACGTTTTAAATGTATTGTTTATTGTTTGTTCATATACAATACATTAACCAGTGTACCTTATTGTAAAGTGTTACCCATATTACACATAACATATGATTAAACATTCATTTGGAATATTATTTCAACTGGAATAATCAAAATATACAAAATTTGCTTACTTTTTGGCGAGTGATTTCTACACTAGCAGCTATGCATTCTGAGATGCTTTCAAGCACGTTCAGCCACTTCAAATTTGGCAGATGACGGGTTATGCTTTGAGCCTTGGTTTTGCGCCGCTGTTGACCCTCTTTGATGAACGCCCTCACATCTTCTCCTGTTCTGTCCTCCTCCCTGCTTCGAATTTCCAGAAATTGCTCCTCTGCACTGAGACTGGATCCATTCACCTTCTTCTGAGGTGGTGGATGGGGACACAGTCCTGCAGAACATCACATTTAATTTATGTTAGTGTTTTAATGTAATATGTTCTAAATTCAAATCTAGCAAACCAGTTTCAGATAGTTTGAGCAACTCACCTTTGGCAGGGGAAGGACCAGGGAGAAACGAAAGCTTGACAGCCTGCATTTTCCCTGAGTCTGTGGTGTTTTCGCTCACACTGAAGATGTTCTGGTGAGCGCTGACACTCTTCACCTTCTTCTGAGGTGGTGGATGTGGACATAGTTCTGTATAACATCACATTTAATTTATGTTAGTGTTTTACTTCATACTCATGTAATATATTCTGAATTCAAATGTAGTAAACCAGTTTCAAATTGTTAAAGCAGCTCACCTTTGGCACCCTCCATTTTCTCTGAGTTTGTGGAGTTTTCGCTTACAATAATGATGTTCTTGTCAGCACTGGCACTTTGGGGTCTGAGCTTGCGAAAAGTATTACAATACATTTTTGGTTCTGAAAGTGTACAATAATCTGAAATTTTACACAGATAAGAAAATTGTACTGTCCTTGTCGCGAGCTGATTTAAAATTGTGCACTGAACAATGATCGTACACCGAATGAAAATGCAAATTCACAATTAGATAATAATCTGGAATCTACACTGGATTCAAAACTGCACACTGATCAAAAGCTGTAGACAGATGCAAAAATCGTATACTGACACTAAATCGTGTACTAAAGCAACGAGTCGATATGTAAGGGATAATCAACGGTTTGCCGTGCGTTAAAGGATTTTAAATGCAAGACGTGGACAATAATGACTGATTGCAGAACAGCAGAACCATACGTCACAGCAGTCACACGGCAGCAGCGCCACGGCAGCAGGCTCAGACGGTAGTGGGCGGAGTCTCCTGCTGCAGCCCAATCAGGTCCCACAAAATATCCGTCCTGTATTTCACACTGAACCTTCAAATTAAGGTAGAAATAACATGAAGTATATTTTAAATATGTGTTTAATGTCATCTTTTTACCAATTCCTATTATTAATGAAGTATTGATATCAATACTGCTACTGGTGTCTCTATTAAATTAATTTTCTCTCAGTTTTACATATTAATTTAGTCCATTTCAACATTACAGTATAATTAAAAGCCAATATTTTCAACATTTAATGGGCTCTGAATATAAAAACTTTTAATTTAGGTTATTTTAAAACGATCTTCACATAAACTAGCAATTGTATATACATAAACTATACAGATTACAGGGCTCTCAAGTCTCACGCATTCACCGTGAGACACACGCATTTTAGCCAGTTCACACGCTCTCACGCCACACATTGTATTTCTCACGCTGAAAAGTAAGAGATAAGGATAACGTGTATATAGAATTAATAGACGAGGCACAAGCATGCGACGTTAAGTTCTCTGCCGAGTTCATAACTACCAGCCAATCAGGAATAAGAATTTGTGGTTTCCGGGTAAATTACGTGATCCCGCCAAGTGTATTCGTTACTAGGCAACATGGGTGCCAAATTTGTGTTTATTTTTGATACATTTGTATTTTTGAAAAATATAAAACAATTTTTTTATTTGGATGAATTTGTCTCTTTTATGAGATTTACCAATTGTAATAATTCATATTTGTGCTGATCAGTTATGAACAATAAGTAAAATTAAACTGCTAGCAAAAACTTAAGAGAACTGGGTGGGCCAGAGCGGCCCCTGTGCAAATGTCTGTGTGGCTCCTCCCCTAGCAGATAAAATCTCACTCCAAACTTTTGCTAAAACTTGAGAGCCCTGAGATTATTATTGCCATATACTGGTTATAATCGTGATTTTATGTATTTTAATTTGACATAAGTGTTTGTTTACCACAAAGTATATTTTGCCCATCAAAATAACATTCAAATTGGATCATAAGAGCTTTAAAGTGCTGAAAATGGTTGTGCAATAAGCTTGAAAGTCATTTAAAAGTGCTTAAATTTGTCTCTCAAAAGGTTGTACAAACCCTGAAATGAATACAGTAATAACATTCGACTATGCTTAAGTTGGTGTTACTTCTGGTTGTCTGACATAGCCTACATCAGCGCTGTTTATAACAGAATTCTGAGCAGAATTTGAATGATTCTCCCTAGATCTTGCAGCAACCTTAATTCATTCTGGGCGAATTCAAACACTTTTCACTGGATCTCGCAGCACTGTGCAGTGTCGCAAAATCAACTTTGGTTCTCGAGTAAAGGCTGTTCTGAGCTCGGACAAGCGTGTTTGTGTTGCGGTCCTAGCTGATAAACGGTCCGCGCTGCGCAGCTCAAACGTGGCGCGCTTCGGTTCCTGTCAGGGATGCAAACGGCGCGCCTTTTGGCAGATGCCGCCTTTTTCACGGCTGTGTGGGGGACATGTGTGAATCGTGCAGATCCGATGAGTTTTTTTTTTTTGGACATTGGAGTGTCAGATTATAATTTCACCATAGGAAATTCTGTATTAAAATGACTAAATAGGTAAACGCCGTTACAGTCCATGAAACATAGGAAACTTATATGAAAAGAAAACAGTGAGTCAGAAAGCTGCGCACGTCAGCCAATTGGCTGCGCACTCTCTGCTGCCAGCTGCTCTTATAGGAAGTGCAGAAGATGCACTATAATAATTATATATAATTATATAATTGTATAACTATAATAATAATATATAATAATTAAAAATGCACTCAATATGAATCGATAGGAATATTAAATATTTTATAAAAATTTAATAACATCTTTTAAGTTTTATCTTGAACTCTAAAATCTATTGATCTATATATTAACCATACTTGTTACCGCTGTAGTTTTGTTACTCTAAATTTAGTCTGAATCATTTAAGCTTTTTTTTGCCATCAGCTTGTCAGATGTTTGGTCCAGTTATTACTGTCAATCATAGCAATGAATCGCGCATATTTAGCCGAATTACTCTATTTTTTTAAACTGGCATTTGTCATTCTTGAAACGGTATACATGGACGTTTGTTCCTCTTAGACAAACAACACTTTTCTTCGATTGTGAATGGATTATGTAGATAAAAACGAACAAAGTACGCTCATATTACGGCACAGTACAGTTGACCAGAAATGAATTAGCTGGCTTGACTAAACAAGGAAGTAATCCGTGCATATGGTCAATTAATAGCGAAATTAGAAGAAATTAAAATATGTTTCAATTTAGTAGATATACTTCGGGAAGGGTCAACAGATGGTTATAGGGTGTTATTTCAATTTCTCAGAGAAATTAATGTATTTGAGCACAGAGGACCCAGACTGCTGTTTCGCGTGTCACTTATAGATCGGGAGGGAGAATCAGAAATAACTGTGAACATTATTATCTTAAATAAATAACAGTGAAATTCATTTATGTGTCGTCATAATTCATTCATGTGTCATAAACGTTTGTATTTATAAACAACTCTGTTTAACAACCCTTTTCTGTTTATTAATTTAATAACATAAGGATAGTGGACACTCTTGCCGATAATTTTCCACATTTATTTATCTTATTAACAAATAAGACAATAATAAAAAAAGCTGTAAATAAACACCACTGGTTAACATTGCATAACATGCTTGTAAATGTATGTAACCTTGGACCACAAACCAGTCATAAGCGTACGTTTTAATTGAGATTTGTACACATCTGAAAGCCGAATAAATAAGCAAAGGATTCAGCGTTTATATAAAACGTATAATTCATAAGTATAGTTTCCAACTGCATTTCCTGTTTATCGTGGCAGCGACGTCAATCCATTTCACTAACCAATGAGATGAGTTGTGGGAGGGATGTTGGCGGGGCTACACGTGCAGCCCCACCCCAGATTCAGCCCCGCCTCGATCTGCAGGCTGCAGACAGGTGCCCTTGCATTTAGGTCGTAATGTGTATAAATGAGCAGTTACAAATCCTGCCTTTAGGAGGCGTGATGGCATACACTCAAAAACACCAGAAAACTGGTTTACCCGTTTAAAAGGACATTCCAAAAAAAAGCAGGAGGTTGTTCCTGAGGCTCAAACATATGCATTTATATTGTTTGAATTATAAGGACATGTCCTATGTCCTCATAATCCCAAATGTCCTTATAATGCTGGTATGTAAACTGGTGGAATGTCCTTGTAATCCACCAAAACTAACACACACACACACACACACACACACACACACACACACACACACACACACACACACACACACAGCGCATGAAGCTTCTTCATTATTGAGAGAGACTGACAGGCCAAATGGGCATGTGTGACTGTGGATTTTGTTGAATGTGTGTATGCACAGCATGTAGGTCAGTGTTTTTTTTTTTTTTTTTGTCTGTCAGACAGCGAAACTGATTCTGTGGCAAGTCAAATCCACCACCATTGTCAGGTGCTTTTTTTAGTTTAGTAACAGGTCTTAGCTTGCCCAGTATGTGTGTGTGCCTCAGGTTTTGCCTGCATTGGGGCCTTAAAGAAATATTTCACGTTAAATACAATCTCTGTCTAGAGAATTTTGTGACATAATGTCGATTACTAGAGACTTATCTCTCTAAAAAAAAGCCTAAAACGACTGTATTCAAATGACTTCAACACACTTGCAGCTTTAAAATATACTAATTGTAATAATGTAAGTGCTTGTATGAATTATAAACGTCACATTTCTCAACCTGGATTTTTGCTTTTTAAAAAAAAATCATATTCATTTTTGAGGTAATCTACATTATGCCATCAATTGAGCTTGTACTGAACCCAATTTTGTTTTAGTGTCCCAACAAGGACAAATCAACTACAATGGGGAAAGCAGCCAAGGGTTTCCATTGCTTTCTAAAGATACTAAATTACATTTTAATGAAAAATTAAAAACACAGACACCGTTCTGTGAGGGTTAAGAGGTAGTAAACATCCTTAGCTCAGTATAAAAACAACTGAAGTCAGTAGAAAGTCCCCACCGTGCTAAAAAAAACAAGTGTGTGTGTGTGTGTGTGTGTGTGTGTGTGTGTGTGTGTGTGTGTGTGTGTGTGTGTGTGTGTGTGTGTGTGTGTGTGCGTCTGTGTGTGTGTGTGTGTGTGTGTGTGTGTGTGTGTGTGTGTGTGTGTGTGTGTCTGTGTGTGTGTACCTGGTATTCATCACGTTGTGGGGACCAAATGTCATTCAATATTCTTGACTGCAGCAATAGAGTGAATTTGGGGTGTGCGATGGTTTAATCGTGTAAAACGGGCACGCTCTGTGATGGGGAATGACGATTGGCGGCATTAAATGTATTGTACACTGTTTAGGGGTTACTACAGTGTGGATAAATATTGTGCTGTGCACTGTTCAGGAGTTACTGCGGTGTATAGCAGTGCTGTCAGTAATTCTGCTGCACAACAATATTTTGAAATTTAAGTTATTTAATACTATCATAATTTGAGCATTTGACATCTTCAGCTTTGTCTTAAACATTATTGGGTGTCAAAGGATTAGTTGATCCTCTTCATCAAGTGTAGAAAATACTAAATACACTAATGACTGATCTTTTCTGTTTTATGTTCTCTTTCCCTTTAAACTCACCTATTGATTTATACACAGAATAATAAAATATAAAAATTGAATTACGATTGATAAACAATTTAAGAAGCATAACTTTGTCCTCGGTCAAAACTCTTTGTCTTTTTCCTTGTCGAATTTCTGTCGTTCTACGTACGTCGTCCGGCAGCTATAATTGAAACGATTGGCTATGAGCTACACACAAGCGCATTTGATAGACATTCGTAGCACCCAATATTCAATATTAAATAACTTAAATTAATTTCAAAGTCAGAGTATTTCTCATTCTTTCCTAAAGATTAAGTTTACCCATAAATGTTAATTAATGCATTAACTATCAAACATGTACTAACATTTAGTTAAGGCTGCCGTTATTCATCCATGAATCCGTATGACTCCAGTTGTAGTTAAGGATAGCCCTTTGTTAGTTCATAATTAGTTAATTCCTTGAATAATCATTAGTAGGTGATGAATTAAGTATTAATAGGCATTAGTACATGATTATTCATGTACCCTTATTGTAAAGTGTTACCACAACTACATGGATATGAATGGATAATGTGCAAACATACATTGGTAAACCCTTTTTTGCCTATTTTTCCTTCAAGGAAAATGAGGCCAGACGGTTAAGGGTCATAAAAACAATAAAGGAAGAGGAAGATAAAATCGAAGAGCTAAAGAAGGACAATAAAAAGCTAAGAGATGCAGAGATGGTCTGCTTGTACAGTGAATGAGAGAAAGTGCCTTGTTAATGGAGGGACACTGATTGATAGCCAATCACATCTTTATTTTATCTAGATTTCTGCACTACTTGAGCTGAAGTAGCACAATATTTATGTGCCTTAAAGGAATCGAACCCATGAAGTAAGCAGTTGAGAAGATCTTGGTTGTGTCATACTCGCTGTTAGAAATGATTCTTATCTTATTTTATATCGTTCATCTGTTGTAATTGCAAATGAGAAATGGACACCGGGTCAGTCTTATTTTGTTGTGTTTTGATTTTCAGTTTTGAGACAGATGGAGTAACAAGAAAATATCTGAATAAATATTAATATAGAGTAAATTTTGAAGTTTGAAGAAAAATGTATGCATTGTTTGAAATACTGTAATAGCTAAAATGTACTGTATAGTAATGTTACACATTTTCTTGTTTCTCCCTTTTTCATAAAACATTTGAGGTTGAAGACACTAGTCGAGACAGCGACTGTGGTGGCGCGCAGTCCATCAGAAAGGAAATTCTGGAAAAGCAGGAAAAATTTGAGCATGAACAGCAGGAACTGATCCAGGAGGGCTTAAAAAAACTTCGGACTCTTATCCACCATTCTCACAACACACCACAGGACGAACAGGAAGAGCTTGAGAAAGAACGTTCAGAAACACGCAAATTGGTAAAAGCTTACACACACATACATTTAGAGCTGGGGTCTCTAAACTCGGCCCTGGAGGGCTGGTGTCCTGCAGAGTTTACCTCCAACTTGTCTCGACACACCTGTCTGGAAGACTCTAGCATGCCTAGTAAGACCTTGATTAGCTGGCTCAGGTGTTTAATTGTTCTGCAGGACACTGTCCCTCCAGAACCGAGTTTGGACATCCCTGATTTAGAGGTAAATGTGTTAATGTGGAAACACAGAAAGACACACAGATGTCACTGTGGCACCTCTGTCTTCTGTCAAGTTTACAGACTATTCATGTGTTCTACAGGAACTGGAACTGGAGGAACTGGAGGAATTGATTTCCATTGTAGAACGAAAGCAGCGTGTAGATGCAAAGATCAGGGACATGCTTCGATCGATCAATGAAATGATCGCACCTTACTGTGCCCCTGTGCCGTTTGAGAACATCTCTGCGAAGTTGGAACTGGTGAATAATGAAAAATACTTCTGGCAACTTCGAATAAAGCAGTATTTGTTGTTGATATGGTGATTCAAATGAAATATATCTTCTTCTTTTTTTTCATTTTCCTCCAGATTCGTAATCATTTGCAGTTGGAGATTAAGAGATTAAGATCCAAGCTCCTGAAAACAGCCAGATGTGCTTCAACTAAATAAAAAAATCTGCATCTGAGCACCCTTTTGATAGTATTGTGTACTGGAGTGGGATACTGTATGGAGATAATAGATTATGAACAAATAGATTTTTATTAAAAATAAAAATTTTAATATACTTTTGTTATGAAGAGTAGGTTTTAAAGTGTTAATTGGCCTGAAAGTTGTCCCACTACACTACAGGGGCTTTGACCTATTTGTTTCATCTAGACACTAAACACTGTAGCACTACTATATATTTGCGTACTTCAACATAATACGATAATACTCCCATACGATACCTGACTGAAATATCTCGATATACTACTGAACCGATACTATGACAAAAACAGAACATCAGGTAGAGTAAATGAATAATAGATTATCCAAACTGAGGTTATAGTTATTTTATCTCTTTAAAAAATAAATACCACTACACAGGACTAAGGTGAGCAACTACCGAGCCTACAGGTATGTAG
The DNA here is from genome assembly GCF_049309525.1 of Garra rufa. Lineage (NCBI taxonomy): Eukaryota > Metazoa > Chordata > Actinopteri > Cypriniformes > Cyprinidae > Garra > Garra rufa. The sequence continues at coordinate 43,887,657 of NC_133364.1, read as the reverse complement.
AGATCTTTGCAACTTGGAAAGAGCTAAAAGGATAAAGCCAAATCTTATTTCATGATATAGTAATTTTATTACACAATAACAATTTATGTAATGTTATAGTATATTTCTGTTATTTTATCTTTGTTATTAATAATGCAAGTAACAAACTAAAGGACAAATACAATAAAATAAAGACACTAATGAAATAATTTTTTTGTTTGAATTTTTCTAGATTTCTATTTTAATGGTTACATTAAAAGTATTAATCAAAAAGCATGTCTAATTATTTGAAATCATTAAACCTACATGATTTAACAGCAATTTCTTAAAAGTTGAACTAAAAGTACATTTCAAGGCCCTAAAATACATTTCATTATTTTTCTCAAATTCTGTGAATCTGTTTTATATTAATTTTCTGCATTCCATTTTAATAGTTTCATTCCATTTTACTAATCAAAATCATGTCTAATTAATTTATAAATAATTATTAGAGTATTTAAAGAATTATTTATTATTTAGTTCTTTTTTCCCATCTTCATCTTGTGTATTTATAATTTTCTTGTAAATAAATTATGGTAAATCAAGTTTCTGGAAAAATATTTCTTTAATATTGTTTTAATAATACTTTTATTAGTAGCTAGTAGTAGTACTATCATTACATTAATATTAATATTTCTGTCAAGTTTAAACAGAACCTTTATTTTGATGGGTTGCTGTCTTTACGTTTCTGTTTATGATATGAGAATATTTTTTCTCAAAAATAATGGTAAAATGCTCTTAAACTGACTCTTACAGCAGTTCTAGAGATTATATTTATGTGTTTGTACTCATATGTTGAGGTGGCAGAGGCTGAAAACACTGCTTCAGTATGTTTGTAGTAAACTGCAAATGTCCGTTCATTCCGTCCACATTTTCTGCTTCGCTTTAATCATAGGGCCCTAAATAAACAGTGTTAATACAGCTCTTATCGAAATGCGCTCTTAAAGTAAAGCAGGATATCACGATACCTTTTTAGTACACTAGCTTCAAAGGGCTCTAAATAAACACAGCCGAGGAAAAAAGGGTCTTATCTGGTGGAACGATGGTTATTTTCTAAAAAATATATACTTTTTAGCATTAAATGCTCATCTTGTCTAGCTCTGTGATTTGCATGCGTACGCTGTGTACTCTGGTTCAAGACAGTTAGGGTCTCATTTTCTCCTCTAACTTCAAAATCATCTGTCATACCTTTTTTTGGTACAGGGCGTTTGACCTTCTTCGCACATTCACTTTCTAAACACTGGGTCGGTACTTCTGCAGCGATGTAGGGTGATTTTGAAGTTGTTTTTCGACCTTAATTAAAATAAATTAAATTAACTAATTAAACTGAACAAATCAAATTTTTGTTGGATGGCATTTTGAACTAGCCAGATGAGAGATATGTGTGTGTTGGTGTTTTTTTTTTGTAGACTTTGGGGACAAAATTGTTTCTGGTAGCGTGCAAAATCTGAATAAAATAAAGTATTGAAAAATCAAATATTAATTAAATTAATTTTTTTTAAATTAAATAGCATGTAAATAAATTTAAAATTAAATAAAATTAAATTAAAATAAAATAAAATAAAAATAATATAAAATAAAAAAAATTAAATTAACAAATTGAACTGAACAAATCTAATTTTTGTTGGATGGCATTTTGAACTAGCCAGATGAGAGATATGTGTGTGTTGGTGGTTTTTTTGTAGACTTTGGGGACAAAATTGTTTCTGGTAGCATGCAAAATCTGAATAAAATAAAGTATTAAAAAATCAAATATTAATTAAATTAAAAAAAATAAATTAAATAACATGTAAATAAATTTAAAATTAAATTAAATTAAATTAAATTAAATTAAATTAAATTAAATTAAATTAAATTAAATTAAAATAAAATAAAATAAAATAAAATAAAATAAAATAAAATAAAATAAAATAAAATAAAATAAAATAAAAATAATAAATAAAAATAAAAATAAAAATAAATTAAATTAACAAATTGAACTGAAAAATTCAAATTTTTGTTGGATGGCATTTTGAACTAGCCAAATGAGAGATATGTGTGCAAGATCTGCATATAATATATTAACAAATCAAATATTAATTAAATTTAACTACATTTTTTTAATTAAATAAAATGTCATTAAATTCAAAATGGAATAAAATGTAATTAAAAAAATAATAATAAAATAAAATAAAAATAAATTAAATTAACAAATTAAACTGAAAAATTCAATTTTTGTTGGATGGCATTTTGAACTAGCCAGATGAGAGATATGTGTGTTGTAGTGAATTTTACAGGAGACTCATCTCATTTTAACTTGGCCCACATAGGGATGCCAATTATGTAGTGAGTTCTGCTTTCGCCCACTAGGAAGGCGAAATAGTGTAGTGATGGGTACTCGTATCACCGATGACGTTATGATTCTTGGATCACATGTCACTTAATGTGCGGTTATGAGTACATCACATAAGAAAGATTGGTGGGATATCTAGCTTGTAGAACCTCTCACTGTATTATCAACACAAGGAAGACACAAGTGTAATAAAATAAATTTATTAACAAATGATAGACAAGAGTAATCAACTATTAAATGAATACAATAAATGCAAAAGGAATAAAGTGCATAAGATGCATAAAATGTGATTCAGTTGGGTGTTACTATGTCATAGCTATGTTATCTTATGGAAAGATAAACTGTTGCTACTCTGAAACAAATAAGGTGAAGAACCTTATTTTGCATCAAACAAATAAATGAGCTATTATTTGTTATCAACTGCAATCAGCTATACACTATCTAATGTAAATTAGAAAAATCATATACTGATAGTACACAACAATGCCAAGGTCTCTGGAAGAGGATTGGAAGTGATATTTACATTCTCTGTGGTTGATTGAGCAGTCCGGTAGCGGTGAATTCTTCCACTGGTTGTGCTGGGAGCAGTCAGTGGGAAAAGGAACAGGAATCCGTTTCGACAGCCTTGAGCATGAAGCGCTGTAGGATGCTGTTCTCCTGGAGCACCAAAGGGTCCTAAGATCTGGAACACGCAGATGTGGCCCTGGTGTAGGTGCTGAAGGTCCTTAGCTTGGAACACGCAAGCAAAGGTACCTGAAGTGAAGGTTTGCTTGCTGGAGCTCAACCTTGTTGCAAATGTCTGTTGGTCTTCTGCCTCTCTGGGCTAGAGACTCAGAACTTGTTCAATCCGCTTTGTCTCTCTCGGATGGAGACTTAGGACGTGCTGCATCTGTTGTTGCCTCGCTGGACGAAGACTCTGAACGTGGAAAATATCTCTTTCTTCACAGACAGAACGTGGTCGTATCTGCTGCTGCCTCAAAGCTGGAGACTTGAAGCGTGGAGCGTCTGTTTCTGTCTCTCTGGACAGTAGGCTCAGAATGGTTGTGTCTGTTAGTGTCTCTCTCTTGTGGAGCTGGAGAATGAATGAAGGTATCTGTAGCTGCCTTCCCAGTAACGGGCTGCAGACTCAGAAAGAAGTTTGATCTGTTACTGTCCCCTAGACGTGCCGGAGACTCAGAATGGAGGTGTAGCTGTTATTGTCTCACCCTTGCAGGTCAGACTCAGTACTTTGTTAGTGCTCTGTTAGTGTCTCACCCTGCCGGGCCTCAGACTCAGAACTTAGTTGCTCTGTTAGTGTCTCTTCCTTCACAGGCCGCAGACTCAGAACTTTGTTGCTCTGTTAGTGTCTCTTCCTTCACAGGCCGCAGACTCAGAACTTTGTTGCTCTGTTAGTGTCTCTTCCTTCACAGGCCGCAGACTCAGAACAAGGAGTGTCTTTTGGAGAGGTATCTTTATACCTTTCCGATGAGGAGGAGATTGCATTTTGGTGCTTCTCCATTTCCATGCTGTGATTGGCTGGTTCCATCAGAGCGGGGGACATGGGGTAGCCCACCCTTCTTTCCTCTTGTGGAAGTCATTTGCATAGTCCAAACACAAAGTTAAAAAAGGTGTCAATAATGTTTTACTGGTGCGTTTCTCATTTTCCAAAACACAATCAGAAAACATTTGGTCATGTAATGAACACATTAAGTCCAAACATGATGGGAAAAGATTGAACTGTCATGCATGCATTCATTTGTCCATTAACAGCTGAGTTTGTGTAAGATGTTGCACTACACATCGCTGTCAGTGAGAATACTTATTTCTCTGAATAAGTATAAGATGTGTGTGTTATGGTTCGCATCAGTTCAAGGTTTGAAAACATAGTTATGAATGGATTTGGATGGATCTTTGTGATCTCTCTTTGTTTCACCCACTGCGTGCTGCGTCTGGAGATCCTAAGGAATTTTTATGGCCACCACAGGCCAAACCTTAGGAAACAGTATCAAGGTGGGTGAAGGGCAGAAACTGCGTCTTGACCAATAGGAAGTTCTGTTCTTCCTGGGTTTTTGTCCCAAAGGTCTCTTCTTGCCCTCTAAGAGGTGTCTGGCAGTTGTCCTGGCATCCTTATCTGATGGCGTTGGACAGTTTGCTTATGTTAGTCCACCAAGATCCAATCAAAATGTAGCAAACCTTTGTCCACTATTGTGGCCAGGGAGGGGCCCTCGCCATAAACTGGGCCCTGGAATGTGTGGTCCACTACAGTGTGTTGGTGGTTTTGTCTAGGTAGTGTGCAAGGTCTGCATAAAATAAAATAAAGTAAATAATAAATAAAATAAATAAAATAATCAAATAAGATTAAAAAAAAAATTTAAACTGAACAAATCAAATTTGTGTTGGTTGGAATTTTGTCTGCATAAAATTAAATTAAATAATATTTTGGAAGTTCAAACTCACAGGCACCATAGAAGTCCACTATATGGAGAGAAATCCTGAAATGTTTTCTTCGAAAAACATAATTTCCTTACGGCTGAAGGGAAAAAGAAACGAACATCTTGGATGACAAGGGGGTGAGTACACTAACTGTAAATTTTGGTTCTGAAAGTGAACTACTCCTCTAAATAATTGTAGGCCTATACTATGTGCAAAAAAAATTACAATGAGGTTGTTGTTTTGCAACAAGGTGGAGATGTGTTGCTGAAAAAGTGACAGGTACAAAAAAAAGTAGTAAAAAAAAAGTAAATACATGAAAGACAGAGATGTCAGGCTAAATGAGAAAATTTGAACTAATTACTTATAAAGCCCTCAATGGTTTAGCTCCTCAGTACTTGAGCGAGCTCCTATCGCATTATAGTCCCTCACGTCCGCTGCGTTCTCAAAACTCTGGCAATTTGATAATACCTAGAATATCAAAATCAACTGCGGGCGGCAGATCATTTTCTTATTTAGCGCCTAAAATCTTGAGCAATCTACCTAACACTGTTTGGGAGGCAGACACACTCTGTCAGTTTAAATCTAGATTAAAGACACATCTCTTTAACCTGGCCTATGAAACATTAACACATTCCTATAATTCAAATCAGTTAAAGGATTGTTAGGCTGCATTAATTAGGTCAACCGGAACCGAAAACACTTCCCATAACACCTGATGTACTCGTTGCATCATAAGAAGAATGGCATCTACGCTAATATTAGTCTGTTTCATTCTTATTCCGAGGTCACCGTAGCCGTCTGACCCAACCTGTATTCAGATTAGATGGTCACTGCAGTCCCCCGGATCCAGTCCGTACCCAGCTCAGATCATGGATCACCACCTAGAGATGACTTCTATAGCCCTGAATGTCAACCAGATGAGCTCCAGAGACAGATCATCAATGAAGACCTCGCCAGCTAGACGGGCATCGGCGCTACACCACAGGAACCTGATGAGTTCTCTGCAATCTGACATTGGTACAAACTGCTGGTTTCGTCTGGCCAGAGGAGAACTGGTCCCCCGACTGAGCCTGGTTTCTCCCAAGGTTTTTTTTCTCCATTTCTGTCACCTGTGGAATTTTTGGTTCCTTGCCGCTGTCGCCTCTGGCTTGCTTAGTTGGGGACACTTTCCAGCGATATCGTAAACTATTTGAACTGAACTGGATGATGATATCACTGAATTCATTGATGAACTGCCTTTAACTGAAAATTGATTGTTTACAACAATGCGTTACTTACACACTATTGTCCTGTTTAAATACTGTGAAGTTGCTTTGACACAATCTGTATTGTTAAAAGCGCTATATAAATAAAGGTGACTTGGCTTCACAATAAGTGTCATAGATTTCACATAATGATAAAATTAAATTGAAGAGGAAAATTGTTAAATACATTCTGTTATTAATCCCCATAACATTTACAATTGAAAATATTTTTTTATTTTTTAAGCTAATAGCAGTTATAATTGCTAGACATGTTTTGTCCCATGTCTCAAGAATGACTGCTGTGTGCATTGAATTTATTTAATACACGAGTTTCACAATTTGAGTTGAATTACTGAAATAAATGAACTTTTCCACGACATTCAAATTTATTGAGATGCATCTGTGTATACAGTCGTGGCCAAAAGTTTTGAGAATGACACAAATATTAGTTTTCACAAAGTTTGCTGCTAAACTGCTTTTAGATCTTTTGTTTCTGTGATGTACTGAAATATAATTACAAGCACTTCATACGTTTCAAAGGCTTTTATCGACAATTACATGACATTTATGCAAAGAGTCAGTATTTGCAGTGTTGGCCCTTCTTTTTCAGGACCTCTGCAATTCGACTGGGCATGCTCTCAATCAACTTCTGGGCCAAATCCTGACTGATAGCAACCCATTCTTTCATAATCACTTCTTGGAGTTTGTCAGAATTAGTGGGTTTTTGTTTGTCCACCCGCCTCTTGAGGATTGACCTCAAGTTCTCAATGGGATAAGATCTGGGGAGTTTCCAGGCCATGGACCCAAAATTTCATCGTTTTGGTCCCCGAGCCACTTAGTTATCACTTTTGCCTTATGGCACGGTGCTCCATCGTGCTGGAAAATGCATTGTTCTTCACCAAACTGTTGTTGGATTGTTGGAAGAAGTTGCTGTTGGAGGGTGTTTTGGTACCATTCTTTATTCATGGCTGTGTTTTTGGGCAAAATTGTGAGTGAGCCCACTCCCTTGGATGAGAAGCAACCCCACACATGAATGGTCTCAGGATGCTTTACTGTTGGCATGACACAGGACTGATGGTAGCGCTCACCTTTTCTTCTCCGGACAAGCCTTTTTCCAGATGCCCCAAACAATAATAAGCGGAGGAAAATGAGATGAGAATGAGAGACATTTCACTGCTACTGAAATGTATTTATGGGAAAGTGTGTAATTTTCATATGCGTATTTGTTTTCCCCACTTGAGTTTGTAAATTGATATTGTTCAATAAAAAGAAAAAGTTACTTAAATTATCAGCACTGCTACTGAATCTAGTGCTCACAGCGCCCTCTAGTGTATGAAAACGCAACAGATTGCCAGTAGCTGGTTAGACGAGACACCCCTCGCTGCAGACTGTAGCGCGGTGACGTCAGGTACCTACGTCACGTATGTGTTTACCGCGCATGCGCAAAGTGACGTATGGTCTGCCTGTGTAATTTGCATAGCGTGGTGACATTAGACGTTTTCGCGTTGTGTGTGACGTAATGCGTCATTAAAACGCATGCGCATACTTAACAAAATACTCTTATAAAATGTAAAAGTAGCCTATTAAAAGAGCCAAGGTGAAAAAAAAGAAGGGGAAAAACAGTAATATGTACAAATCGATGATTTTAAACATGTCTTTAGTTTATTTTGTAATATTTGTGTAGTATTATATACAGGGTATTAAGATTGTTGCACTTTATTTCACTGTGTATATTTTAACATTACTCTGCACCTTATATGTTTCTTATTTTATCCTTTCCTCTGTCATGATTATTGTCTATTTAGTATAATTATGGACATTTTTCTGTTGCTTTGGCAATTCTGCCTGTGGAATATTTAAGCCAATAAAGTAGTATTAAGTTAAATTGACTACATACAGTATATTTTCAGTGTCTGCATCCCATTTTATGCATGGTGCCTCCAAAAAACCAAACTGATAACAGTGCCCTTTTTTTTTTTATGACAAAAACATAAAAACTTGAGGGTGAGACACCTCACCCAAAGTTTCACCAAAATGAAATAGTTCTTCTAGCTTTCTTATTCTGTGACAACGACATAGTATTTAAATAAATTCTAAAAAAAAAAAAAAAAAAAGTGGTTTGTTGTTAGGAAACTTGCATTTATGAATATACAATTTACAAAGAAAATAAATTAAATTTATAACAAAACAAGCATTCCTTTTAGTTGAGTCAGAATCATAATCAAAATTAGTTCTTTAAAAGTGGATATTATTCTTTATAAATAAACCAATATTTTCCCAGAGTTGTATAGTATACTGACACGTGCA